>NC_054587.1:20895-36677 GCF_017654505.1 Polyodon spathula
GCTTATCGACTTGAAGACAATGTGGTCTAGTGATCAGAGGTTATCGACTGGAAGACAATGTGGTCTATTGATCAGAGCTTATCGACTTGGATCAGAGCTTATCGACAGACAATGTGGTCTAGTGATCAGAGCTTATCGACTGGAAGACAATGTGGTCTAGTGATCAGAGCTTATCGACTGGAAGACAATGTGGTCTAGTGATCAGAGCTTATCGACTGGAAGACAATGTGGTCTAGTGATCAGAGCTTATCGACTGGAAGACAATGTGGTCTAGTGATCAGAGCTTATCGACTGGAAGACAATGTGGTCTAATGATCAGAGCTTATCGACTGGAAGACAATGTGGTCTAGTGATCAGAGCTTATCGACTGGAAGACAATGTGGTCTAGTGATCAGAGCTTATCGACTGGAAGACAATGTGGTCTAGTGATCAGAGCTTATCGACTGGAAGACAATGTGGTCTAGTGATCAGAGCTTATCGACTGGAAGACAATGTGGTCTAGTGATCAGAGCTTATCGACTGGAAGACAATGTGGTCTAGTGATCAGAGCTTATCGACTGGAAGACAATGTGGTCTAGTGATCAGAGCTTATCGACTGGAAGACAATGTGGTCTAGTGATCAGAGCTTATCGACTGGAAGACAATGTGGTCTAGTGATCAGAGCTTATCGACTGGAAGACAATGTGGTCTAGTGATCAGAGCTTATCGACTGGAAGACAATGTGGTCTAGTGATCAGAGCTTATCGACTGGAAGACAATGTGGTCTAGTGATCAGAGCTTATCGACTGGAAGACAATGTGGTCTAGTGATCAGAGCTTATCGACTGGAAGACAATGTGGTCTAGTGATCAGAGCTTATCGACTGGAAGACAATGTGGTCTAGTGATCAGAGCTTATCGACTGGAAGACAATGTGGTCTAGTGATCAGAGCTTATCGACTGGAAGACAATGTGGTCTAGTGATCAGAGCTTATCGACTGGAAGACAATGTGGTCTAGTGATCAGAGCTTATCGACTGGAAGACAATGTGGTCTAGTGATCAGAGCTTATCGACTGGAAGACAATGTGGTCTAGTGATCAGAGCTTATCGACTGGAAGACAATGTGGTCTAGTGATCAGAGCTTATCGACTGGAAGACAATGTGGTCTAGTGATCATCGACTGCTCAGAGCTATCGACTGGAAGACAATGTGGTCTAGTGATCAGAGCTTATCGACTGGAAGACAATGTGGTCTAGTGATCAGAGCTTATCGACTGGAAGACAATGTGGTCTAGTGATCAGAGCTTATCGACTGGAAGACAATGTGGTCTAGTGATCAGAGCTTATCGACTGGAAGACAATGTGGTCTAGTGATCAGAGCTTATCGACTGGAAGACAATGTGGTCTAGTGATCAGAGCTTATCGACTGGAAGACAATGTGGTCTAGTGATCAGAGCTTATCGACTGGAAGACAATGTGGTCTAGTGATCAGAGCTTATCGACTGGAAGACAATGTGGTCTAGTGATCAGAGCTTATCGACTGGAAGACAATGTGGTCTAGTGATCAGAGCTTATCGACTGGAAGACAATGTGGTCTAGTGATCAGAGCTTATCGACTGGAAGACAATGTGGTCTAGTGATCAGAGCTTATCGACTGGAAGACAATGTGGTCTAGTGATCAGAGCTTATCGACTGGAAGACAATGTGGTCTAGTGATCAGAGCTTATCGACTGGAAGACAATGTGGTCTAGTGATCAGAGCTTATCGACTGGAAGACAATGTGGTCTAGTGATCAGAGCTTATCGACTGGAAGACAATGTGGTCTAGTGATCAGAGCTTATCGACTGGAAGACAATGTGGTCTAGTGATCAGAGCTTATCGACTGGAAGACAATGTGGTCTAGTGATCAGAGCTTATCGACTGGAAGACAATGTGGTCTAGTGATCAGAGCTTATCGACTGGAAGACAATGTGGTCTAGTGATCAGAGCTTATCGACTGGGAGACAATGTGGTCTAGTGATCAGAGCTTATCGACTGGAAGACAATGTGGTCTAGTGATCAGAGCTTATCGACTGGAAGACAATGTGGTCTAGTGATCAGAGCTTATCGACTGGAAGACAATGTGGTCTAGTGATCAGAGCTTATCGACTGGAAGACAATGTGGTCTAGTGATCAGAGCTTATCGACTGGAAGACAATGTGGTCTAGTGATCAGAGCTTATCGACTGGAAGACAATGTGGTCTAGTGATCAGAGCTTATCGACTGGAAGACAATGTGGTCTAGTGATCAGAGCTTATCGACTGGAAGACAATGTGGTCTAGTGATCAGAGCTTATCGACTGGAAGACAATGTGGTCTAGTGATCAGAGCTTATCGACTGGAAGACAATGTGGTCTAGTGATCAGAGCTTATCGACTGGAAGACAATGTGGTCTAGTGATCAGAGCTTATCGACTGGAAGACAATGTGGTCTAGTGATCAGAGCTTATCGACTGGAAGACAATGTGGTCTAGTGATCAGAGCTTATCGACTGGAAGACAATGTGGTCTAGTGATCAGAGCTTATCGACTGGAAGACAATGTGGTCTAGTGATCAGAGCTTATCGACTGGAAGACAATGTGGTCTAGTGATCAGAGCTTATCGACTGGAAGACAATGTGGTCTAGTGATCAGAGCTTATCGACTGGAAGACAATGTGGTCTAGTGATCAGAGCTTATCGACTGGAAGACAATGTGGTCTAGTGATCAGAGCTTATCGACTGGAAGACAATGTGGTCTAGTGATCAGAGCTTATCGACTGGAAGACAATGTGGTCTAGTGATCAGAGCTTATCGACTGGAAGACAATGTGGTCTAGTGATCAGAGCTTATCGACTGGAAGACAATGTGGTCTAGTGATCAGAGCTTATCGACTGGAAGACAATGTGGTCTAGTGATCAGAGCTTATCGACTGGAAGACAATGTGGTCTAGTGATCAGAGCTTATCGACTGGAAGACAATGTGGTCTAGTGATCAGAGCTTATCGACTGGAAGACAATGTGGTCTAGTGATCAGAGCTTATCGACTGGAAGACAATGTGGTCTAGTGATCAGAGCTTATCGACTGGAAGACAATGTGGTCTAGTGATCAGAGCTTATCGACTGGAAGACAATGTGGTCTAGTGATCAGAGCTTATCGACTGGAAGACAATGTGGTCTAGTGATCAGAGCTTATCGACTGGAAGACAATGTGGTCTAATGATCAGAGCTTATCGACTGGAAGACAATGTGGTCTAGTGATCAGAGCTTATCGACTGGAAGACAATGTGGTCTAGTGATCAGAGCTTATCGACTGGAAGACAATGTGGTCTAGTGATCAGAGCTTATCGACTGGAAGACAATGTGGTCTAGTGATCAGAGCTTATCGACTGGAAGACAATGTGGTCTAGTGATCAGAGCTTATCGACTGGAAGACAATGTGGTCTAGTGATCAGAGCTTATCGACTGGAAGACAATGTGGTCTAGTGATCAGAGCTTATCGACTGGAAGACAATGTGGTCTAGTGATCAGAGCTTATCGACTGGAAGACAATGTGGTCTAGTGATCAGAGCTTATCGACTGGAAGACAATGTGGTCTAGTGATCAGAGCTTATCGACTGGAAGACAATGTGGTCTAGTGATCAGAGCTTATCGACTGGAAGACAATGTGGTCTAGTGATCAGAGCTTATCGACTGGAAGACAATGTGGTCTAGTGATCAGAGCTTATCGACTGGAAGACAATGTGGTCTAGTGATCAGAGCTTATCGACTGGAAGACAATGTGGTCTAGTGATCAGAGCTTATCGACTGGAAGACAATGTGGTCTAGTGATCAGAGCTTATCGACTGGAAGACAATGTGGTCTAGTGATCAGAGCTTACTGGAAGACAATGTGGTCTAGTGATCAGAGCTTATCGACTGGAAGACAATGTGGTCTAGTGATCAGAGCTTATCGACTGGAAGACAATGTGGTCTAGTGATCAGAGCTTATCGACTCTAGTGATCAGAGCTTATCGACTGGAAGACAATGTGGTCTAGTGATCAGAGCTTATCGACTGGAAGACAATGTGGTCTAGTGATCAGAGCTTATCGACTGGAAGACAATGTGGTCTAGTGATCAGAGCTTATCGACTGGAAGACAATGTGGTCTAGTGATCAGAGCTTATCGACTGGAAGACAATGTGGTCTAGTGATCAGAGCTTATCGACTGGAAGACAATGTGGTCTAGTGATCAGAGCTTATCGACTGGAAGACAATGTGGTCTAGTGATCAGAGCTTATCGACTGGAAGACAATGTGGTCTAGTGATCAGAGCTTATCGACTGGAAGACAATGTGGTCTAATGATCAGAGCTTATCGACTGGAAGACAATGTGGTCTAGTGATCAGAGCTTATCGACTGGAAGACAATGTGGTCTAGTGATCAGAGCTTATCGACTGGAAGACAATGTGGTCTAGTGATCAGAGCTTATCGACTGGAAGACAATGTGGTCTAGTGATCAGAGCTTATCGACTGGAAGACAATGTGGTCTAGTGATCAGAGCTTATCGACTGGAAGACAATGTGGTCTAGTGATCAGAGCTTATCGACTGGAAGACAATGTGGTCTAGTGATCAGAGCTTATCGACTGGAAGACAATGTGGTCTAGTGATCAGAGCTTATCGACTGGAAGACAATGTGGTCTAGTGATCAGAGCTTATCGACTGGAAGACAATGTGGTCTAGTGATCAGAGCTTATCGACTGGAAGACAATGTGGTCTAGTGATCAGAGCTTATCGACTGGAAGACAATGTGGTCTAGTGATCAGAGCTTATCGACTGGAAGACAATGTGGTCTAGTGATCAGAGCTTATCGACTGGAAGACAATGTGGTCTAGTGATCAGAGCTTATCGACTGGAAGACAATGTGGTCTAGTGATCAGAGCTTATCGACTGGAAGACAATGTGGTCTAGTGATCAGAGCTTATCGACTGGAAGACAATGTGGTCTAGTGATCAGAGCTTATCGACTGGAAGACAATGTGGTCTAGTGATCAGAGCTTATCGACTGGAAGACAATGTGGTCTAGTGATCAGAGCTTATCGACTGGAAGACAATGTGGTCTAGTGATCAGAGCTTATCGACTGGAAGACAATGTGGTCTAGTGATCAGAGCTTATCGACTGGAAGACAATGTGGTCTAGTGATCAGAGCTTATCGACTGGAAGACAATGTGGTCTAGTGATCAGAGCTTATCGACTGGAAGACAATGTGGTCTAGTGATCAGAGCTTATCGACTGGAAGACAATGTGGTCTAGTGATCAGAGCTTATCGACTGGAAGACAATGTGGTCTAGTGATCAGAGCTTATCGACTGGAAGACAATGTGGTCTAGTGATCAGAGCTTATCGACTGGAAGACAATGTGGTCTAATGATCAGAGCTTATCGACTGGAAGACAATGTGGTCTAATGATCAGAGCTTATCGACTGGAAGACAATGTGGTCTAGTGATCAGAGCTTATCGACTGGAAGACAATGTGGTCTAGTGATCAGAGCTTATCGACTGGAAGACAATGTGGTCTAGTGATCAGAGCTTATCGACTGGAAGACAATGTGGTCTAGTGATCAGAGCTTATCGACTGGAAGACAATGTGGTCTAGTGATCAGAGCTTATCGACTGGAAGACAATGTGGTCTAGTGATCAGAGCTTATCGACTGGAAGACAATGTGGTCTAGTGATCAGAGCTTATCGACTGGAAGACAATGTGGTCTAGTGATCAGAGCTTATCGACTGGAAGACAATGTGGTCTAGTGATCAGAGCTTATCGACTGGAAGACAATGTGGTCTAGTGATCAGAGCTTATCGACTGGAAGACAATGTGGTCTAGTGATCAGAGCTTATCGACTGGAAGACAATGTGGTCTAGTGATCAGAGCTTATCGACTGGAAGACAATGTGGTCTAGTGATCAGAGCTTATCGACTGGAAGACAATGTGGTCTAGTGATCAGAGCTTATCGACTGGAAGACAATGTGGTCTAGTGATCAGAGCTTATCGACTGGAAGACAATGTGGTCTAGTGATCAGAGCTTATCGACTGGAAGACAATGTGGTCTAGTGATCAGAGCTTATCGACTGGAAGACAATGTGGTCTAGTGATCAGAGCTTATCGACTGGAAGACAATGTGGTCTAGTGATCAGAGCTTATCGACTGGAAGACAATGTGGTCTAGTGATCAGAGCTTATCGACTGGAAGACAATGTGGTCTAGTGATCAGAGCTTATCGACTGGAAGACAATGTGGTCTAGTGATCAGAGCTTATCGACTGGAAGACAATGTGGTCTAGTGATCAGAGCTTATCGACTGGAAGACAATGTGGTCTAGTGATCAGAGCTTATCGACTGGAAGACAATGTGGTCTAGTGATCAGAGCTTATCGACTGGAAGACAATGTGGTCTAGTGATCAGAGCTTATCGACTGGAAGACAATGTGGTCTAGTGATCAGAGCTTATCGACTGGAAGACAATGTGGTCTAGTGATCAGAGCTTATCGACTGGAAGACAATGTGGTCTAGTGATCAGAGCTTATCGACTGGAAGACAATGTGGTCTAGTGATCAGAGCTTATCGACTGGAAGACAATGTGGTCTAGTGATCAGAGCTTATCGACTGGAAGACAATGTGGTCTAGTGATCAGAGCTTATCGACTGGAAGACAATGTGGTCTAGTGATCAGAGCTTATCGACTGGAAGACAATGTGGTCTAGTGATCAGAGCTTATCGACTGGAAGACAATGTGGTCTAGTGATCAGAGCTTATCGACTGGAAGACAATGTGGTCTAGTGATCAGAGCTTATCGACTGGAAGACAATGTGGTCTAGTGATCAGAGCTTATCGACTGGAAGACAATGTGGTCTAGTGATCAGAGCTTATCGACTGGAAGACAATGTGGTCTAGTGATCAGAGCTTATCGACTGGAAGACAATGTGGTCTAGTGATCAGAGCTTATCGACTGGAAGACAATGTGGTCTAATGATCAGAGCTTATCGACTGGAAGACAATGTGGTCTAGTGATCAGAGCTTATCGACTGGAAGACAATGTGGTCTAGTGATCAGAGCTTATCGACTGGAAGACAATGTGGTCTAGTGATCAGAGCTTATCGACTGGAAGACAATGTGGTCTAGTGATCAGAGCTTATCGACTGGAAGACAATGTGGTCTAGTGATCAGAGCTTATCGACTGGAAGACAATGTGGTCTAGTGATCAGAGCTTATCGACTGGAAGACAATGTGGTCTAGTGATCAGAGCTTATCGACTGGAAGACAATGTGGTCTAGTGATCAGAGCTTATCGACTGGAAGACAATGTGGTCTAGTGATCAGAGCTTATCGACTGGAAGACAATGTGGTCTAGTGATCAGAGCTTATCGACTGGAAGACAATGTGGTCTAGTGATCAGAGCTTATCGACTGGAAGACAATGTGGTCTAGTGATCAGAGCTTATCGACTGGAAGACAATGTGGTCTAGTGATCAGAGCTTATCGACTGGAAGACAATGTGGTCTAGTGATCAGAGCTTATCGACTGGAAGACAATGTGGTCTAGTGATCAGAGCTTATCGACTGGAAGACAATGTGGTCTAGTGATCAGAGCTTATCGACTGGAAGACAATGTGGTCTAGTGATCAGAGCTTATCGACTGGAAGACAATGTGGTCTAGTGATCAGAGCTTATCGACTGGAAGACAATGTGGTCTAGTGATCAGAGCTTATCGACTGGAAGACAATGTGGTCTAGTGATCAGAGCTTATCGACTGGAAGACAATGTGGTCTAGTGATCAGAGCTTATCGACTGGAAGACAATGTGGTCTAGTGATCAGAGCTTATCGACTGGAAGACAATGTGGTCTAGTGATCAGAGCTTATCGACTGGAAGACAATGTGGTCTAGTGATCAGAGCTTATCGACTGGAAGACAATGTGGTCTAGTGATCAGAGCTTATCGACTGGAAGACAATGTGGTCTAGTGATCAGAGCTTATCGACTGGAAGACAATGTGGTCTAGTGATCAGAGCTTATCGACTGGAAGACAATGTGGTCTAGTGATCAGAGCTTATCGACTGGGAGACAATGTGGTCTAGTGATCAGAGCTTATCGACTGGAAGACAATGTGGTCTAGTGATCAGAGCTTATCGACTGGAAGACAATGTGGTCTAGTGATCAGAGCTTATCGACTGGAAGACAATGTGGTCTAGTGATCAGAGCTTATCGACTGGAAGACAATGTGGTCTAATGATCAGTGCTTATCGACTGGATAACAATGTGTTCTAATGATCAAAGCTTATCGACTGGAAGACAATGTGGTCTAATGATCAAAGCTTATCGACTGGAAGACAATGTGGTCTAGTGATCAGAGCTTATCGACTGGAAGACAATGTGGTCTAGTGATCAGAGCTTATCGACTGGAAGACAATGTGGTCTAGTGATCAGAGCTTATCGACTGGAAGACAATGTGGTCTAGTGATCAGAGCTTATCGACTGGAAGACAATGTGGTCTAGTGATCAGAGCTTATCGACTGGAAGACAATGTGGTCTAGTGATCAGAGCTTATCGACTGGAAGACAATGTGGTCTAGTGATCAGAGCTTATCGACTGGAAGACAATGTGGTCTAGTGATCAGAGCTTATCGACTGGAAGACAATGTGGTCTAGTGATCAGAGCTTATCGACTGGAAGACAATGTGGTCTAGTGATCAGAGCTTATCGACTGGAAGACAATGTGGTCTAGTGATCAGAGCTTATCGACTGGAAGACAATGTGGTCTAGTGATCAGAGCTTATCGACTGGAAGACAATGTGGTCTAGTGATCAGAGCTTATCGACTGGAAGACAATGTGGTCTAGTGATCAGAGCTTATCGACTGGAAGACAATGTGGTCTAGTGATCAGAGCTTATCGACTGGAAGACAATGTGGTCTAGTGATCAGAGCTTATCGACTGGAAGACAATGTGGTCTAGTGATCAGAGCTTATCGACTGGAAGACAATGTGGTCTAGTGATCAGAGCTTATCGACTGGAAGACAATGTGGTCTAGTGATCAGAGCTTATCGACTGGAAGACAATGTGGTCTAGTGATCAGGAAGCAATTATCGACTGGAAGACAATGTGGTCTAGTGATCAGAGCTTATCGACTGGAAGACAATGTGGTCTAGTGATCAGAGCTTATCGACTGGAAGACAATGTGGTCTAGTGATCAGAGCTTATCGACTGGAAGACAATGTGGTCTAATGATCAGAGCTTATCGACTGGAAGACAATGTGGTCTAGTGATCAGAGCTTATCGACTGGAAGACAATGTGGTCTAGTGATCAGAGCTTATCGACTGGAAGACAATGTGGTCTAGTGATCAGAGCTTATCGACTGGAAGACAATGTGGTCTAGTGATCAGAGCTTATCGACTGGAAGACAATGTGGTCTAGTGATCAGAGCTTATCGACTGGAAGACAATGTGGTCTAGTGATCAGAGCTTATCGACTGGAAGACAATGTGGTCTAGTGATCAGAGCTTATCGACTGGAAGACAATGTGGTCTAGTGATCAGAGCTTATCGACTGGAAGACAATGTGGTCTAGTGATCAGAGCTTATCGACTGGAAGACAATGTGGTCTAGTGATCAGAGCTTATCGACTGGAAGACAATGTGGTCTAGTGATCAGAGCTTATCGACTGGAAGACAATGTGGTCTAGTGATCAGAGCTTATCGACTGGAAGACAATGTGGTCTAGTGATCAGAGCTTATCGACTGGAAGACAATGTGGTCTAGTGATCAGAGCTTATCGACTGGAAGACAATGTGGTCTAGTGATCAGAGCTTATCGACTGGAAGACAATGTGGTCTAGTGATCAGAGCTTATCGACTGGAAGACAATGTGGTCTAGTGATCAGAGCTTATCGACTGGAAGACAATGTGGTCTAGTGATCAGAGCTTATCGACTGGAAGACAATGTGGTCTAGTGATCAGAGCTTATCGACTGGAAGACAATGTGGTCTAGTGATCAGAGCTTATCGACTGGAAGACAATGTGGTCTAATGATCACTGGAAGCTGTGGTCTATCGACTGGAAGACAATGTGGTCTAGTGATCAAAGCTTATCGACTGGAAGACAATGTGGTCTAGTGATCGACTGGAAGCTTGGTCGACTGGAAGACAATGTGGTCTAGTGATCAGAGCTTATCGACTGGAAGACAATGTGGTCTAGTGATCAGAGCTTATCGACTGGAAGACAATGTGGTCTAGTGATCAGAGCTTATCGACTGGAAGACAATGTGGTCTAGTGATCAGAGCTTATCGATCAGAGCTGGACTGGAAGACAATGTGGTCTAGTGATCAGAGCTTATCGACTGGAAGACAATGTGGTCTAGTGATCAGAGCTTATCGACTGGAAGACAATGTGGTCTAGTGATCAGAGCTTATCGACTGGAAGACAATGTGGTCTAGTGATCAGAGCTTATCGACTGGAAGACAATGTGGTCTAGTGATCAGAGCTTATCGACTGGAAGACAATGTGGTCTAGTGATCAGAGCTTATCGACTGGAAGACAATGTGGTCTAGTGATCAGAGCTTATCGACTGGAAGACAATGTGGTCTAGTGATCAGAGCTTATCGACTGGAAGACAATGTGGTCTAGTGATCAGAGCTTATCGACTGGAAGACAATGTGGTCTAGTGATCAGAGCTTATCGACTGGAAGACAATGTGGTCTAGTGATCAGAGCTTATCGACTGGAAGACAATGTGGTCTAGTGATCAGAGCTTATCGACTGGAAGACAATGTGGTCTAGTGATCAGAGCTTATCGACTGGAAGACAATGTGGTCTAGTGATCAGAGCTTATCGACTGGAAGACAATGTGGTCTAGTGATCAGAGCTTATCGACTGGAAGACAATGTGGTCTAGTGATCAGAGCTTATCGACTGGAAGACAATGTGGTCTAGTGATCAGAGCTTATCGACTGGAAGACAATGTGGTCTAGTGATCAGAGCTTATCGACTGGAAGACAATGTGGTCTAGTGATCAGAGCTTATCGACTGGAAGACAATGTGGTCTAGTGATCAGAGCTTATCGACTGGAAGACAATGTGGTCTAGTGATCAGAGCTTATCGACTGGAAGACAATGTGGTCTAGTGATCAGAGCTTATCGACTGGAAGACAATGTGGTCTAGTGATCAGAGCTTATCGACTGGAAGACAATGTGGTCTAGTGATCAGAGCTTATCGACTGGAAGACAATGTGGTCTAGTGATCAGAGCTTATCGACTGGAAGACAATGTGGTCTAGTGATCAGAGCTTATCGACTGGAAGACAATGTGGTCTAGTGATCAGAGCTTATCGACTGGAAGACAATGTGGTCTAGTGATCAGAGCTTATCGACTGGAAGACAATGTGGTCTAGTGATCAGAGCTTATCGACTGGAAGACAATGTGGTCTAGTGATCAGAGCTTATCGACTGGAAGACAATGTGGTCTAGTGATCAGAGCTTATCGACTGGAAGACAATGTGGTCTAGTGATCAGAGCTTATCGACTGGAAGACAATGTGGTCTAGTGATCAGAGCTTATCGACTGGAAGACAATGTGGTCTAGTGATCAGAGCTTATCGACTGGAAGACAATGTGGTCTAGTGATCAGAGCTTATCGACTGGAAGACAATGTGGTCTAGTGATCAGAGCTTATCGACTGGAAGACAATGTGGTCTAGTGATCAGAGCTTATCGACTGGAAGACAATGTGGTCTAGTGATCAGAGCTTATCGACTGGAAGACAATGTGGTCTAGTGATCAGAGCTTATCGACTGGAAGACAATGTGGTCTAGTGATCAGAGCTTATCGACTGGAAGACAATGTGGTCTAGTGATCAGAGCTTATCGACTGGAAGACAATGTGGTCTAGTGATCAGAGCTTATCGACTGGAAGACAATGTGGTCTAGTGATCAGAGCTTATCGACTGGAAGACAATGTGGTCTAGTGATCAGAGCTTATCGACTGGAAGACAATGTGGTCTAGTGATCAGAGCTTATCGACTGGAAGACAATGTGGTCTAGTGATCAGAGCTTATCGACTGGAAGACAATGTGGTCTAGTGATCAGAGCTTATCGACTGGAAGACAATGTGGTCTAGTGATCAGAGCTTATCGACTGGAAGACAATGTGGTCTAGTGATCAGAGCTTATCGACTGGGAGACAATGTGGTCTAGTGATCAGAGCTTATCGACTGGGAGACAATGTGGTCTAGTGATCAGAGCTTATCGACTGGAAGACAATGTGGTCTAGTGATCAGAGCTTATCGACTGGAAGACAATGTGGTCTAATCAGTTATCGACTGGAAGACAATGTGATCTAGTGATCAGAGCTTATCGACTGGAAGACAATGTGGTCTAGTGATCAGAGCTTATCGACTGGAAGACAATGTGGTCTAGTGATCAGAGCTTATCGACTGGAAGACAATGTGGTCTAGTGATCAGAGCTTATCGACTGGAAGACAATGTCGTCTAATGATCAGTGCTTATCGACTGGAAAACAATGTGGTCTAATGATCAGAGCTTATCGACTGGAAGACAATGTGGTCTAATGATCAGAGCTTATCGACTGGAAGACAATGTGGTCTAGTGATCAGAGCTTATCGACTGGAAGACAATGTGGTCTAGTGATCAGACTTATCGACTGGAGACAATGTGGTCTAGTGATCAGAGCTTATCGACTTGGAGGCAGTGTGGTCTAGTGATCAGGGCTTATCGACTGGAAGACAATGTGGTCTAATGATCAGAGCTTATCGACTGGAAGACAATGTGGTCTAGTGATCAGAGCTTATCGACTGGAAGACAATGTGGTCTAGTGATCAGAGCTTATCGACTGGAAGACAATGTGGTCTAGTGATCAGAGCTTATCGACTGGAAGACAATGTGGTCTAGTGATCAGAGCTTATCGACTGGAAGACAATGTGGTCTAGTGATCAGAGCTTATCGACTGGAAGACAATGTGGTCTAGTGATCAGAGCTTATCGACTGGAAGACAATGTGGTCTAGTGATCAGAGCTTATCGACTGGAAGACAATGTGGTCTAGTGATCAGAGCTTATCGACTGGAAGACAATGTGGTCTAGTGATCAGAGCTTATCGACTGGAAGACAATGTGGTCTAGTGATCAGAGCTTATCGACTGGAAGACAATGTGGTCTAGTGATCAGAGCTTATCGACTGGAAGACAATGTGGTCTAGTGATCAGAGCTTATCGACTGGAAGACAATGTGGTCTAGTGATCAGAGCTTATCGACTGGAAGACAATGTGGTCTAGTGATCAGAGCTTATCGACTGGAAGACAATGTGGTCTAGTGATCAGAGCTTATCGACTGGAAGACAATGTGGTCTAGTGATCAGAGCTTATCGACTGGAAGACAATGTGGTCTAGTGATCAGAGCTTATCGACTGGAAGACAATGTGGTCTAATGATCAGAGCTTATCGACTGGAAGACAATGTGGTCTAGTGATCAGAGCTTATCGACTGGAAGACAATGTGGTCTAGTGATCAGAGCTTATCGACTGGAAGACAATGTGGTCTAGTGATCAGAGCTTATCGACTGGAAGACAATGTGGTCTAGTGATCAGAGCTTATCGACTGGAAGACAATGTGGTCTAGTGATCAGAGCTTATCGACTGGAAGACAATGTGGTCTAGTGATCAGAGCTTATCGACTGGAAGACAATGTGGTCTAATGATCAGTGCTTATCGACTGGAATACAATGTGGTCTAATGATCAAAGCTTATCGACTGAAAGACAATGTGGTCTAATGATTACTCTCAGCCCAGTGGATTTGTTTGATTTATATCGTCCAAGTTGCATTCAAGTTAAAGCTCTGGTTTGTACACGGAGCATAACAAAAAGCCAAGACCAAACTAAACAGCAAGACGGAAAATTAGAGGGTGATCTGGGTTAAATCGAGAGATTGACAGATTGTATTTTAGCAGGAAGACTGAGGGAGGAGCCCAGGCTCCTGCCTCCTGAACCACACTGAGGTTGCAATAGAATAGGTCCCTCCATGATCAGCACTCACTGTAACTGTGACCCTGACTCGGAGCTCTTACTGAACTCTCTTTACCTGGTAAATGTCCAGCTCGTCAGCCCATTTCATGATGAAGCTCTGACACTCTTCAAGACTACAAACTTCCTCACCGGTCTCATTGGATGGTATGATGAGGTTCTGAAATAAAAATAATATGACTTACAACTGGGTACTAAACCACAAGCGCTGTTGAAATAAATACCGGAAATGCGTTTCTGTTTCTACTCCTTTCCTGCCCCCTCTGTACCTCCCAGCCCCGGTTCAGCTCCTTTGCCAGCTCCATGATGAAGTGTCGACCCTCCTCCAGACTCCGTTTACAAAACTCATGATGCCTGGACTTTTTATCATAGGTCTGCAGAATGAATGAAAGTATGAATGCATATTTCTAACCTCCCGATTCATCTCAGTCAATCAGGTTCACTCAGCATTCAATTTTAAATGCATTGCATTTTTTTAATTTAGTCATCTCCAATTTTTTTACCCCTGTTTTCTCCTCAATTTAGTGTGCCCAATTATTATCTGTATCCTCGGCTCACTGCTCGCAACCCCCCCGCCAACTTGGGGAATGGCACACTGTGGATCCACAGCGAGGCCACCAGACCTATAGCGCCGAAGGGCAACACCGATCTGACAGCTCCACTGCATAAACACGGTGTCCTCACCGACTAACGCGCCAATAGGCACCTAAAGGGAGACTGGATTGGGAGGGATGGGAACGCGCGGTGGGGGGGACACCCAGGCGGCCCACCAGTTAGGACCACTGTATCGGCGAGCAGTGGAATAGCCTGGACTCGATCCAGTGACATCCGGGCTATAGGGCCCATCCTGCACTCCACACGAAGCACCTTTACTGGATGCGCCACTACGTTTGCATTTTTACATCTCTCACGAATGAAACTGAAAAAAAAAACCAAACAAATACCCCATGTTAAAAACTCTCTCTCTTCTTCAGCACCCCTGTCCAGGCCAGCACCTACAAAAGAAAAGTTAATTGTTTTCATCAGCATGATTTACACAAAGCAAAAACACACAAAACTGAAGGGCATGACCTGATTGTAACTTTCATCAGGAACACAGCTGTCGCCTGACCTCGCAGATCGCTGGAGCACAGGCAAAAGAGCGCGGAAGAGAGACATGTATCAAGCTTTTCCACAGTGTCTTGCAGGCAAGTATTGAATACAAAGGCTGATTTTGCAAAAGCAGCTATCCTTTGATATGCTTTAATGTGCTACAGTTGCAAAGAGATGCATTTGGCTACCAGTGAGCACTGCTGATGCAGAAAATACATTTTCTGTTTATTAAGACCTCTTGAATGACAACAGACGAATCCTGACAGAAGACAATGTGAGCTTCTACTCATATGAAAACAGAACTGCCAAGTTTTTTCGGATGAGAATGTTGTTTTGTTTCTTTGTGTGACAATTTTATTTTGAATAATGATTTTGGTTTTCCTGCAAACTGTGTTGCCGTGCCCAAGAAATACTTCAGATACAACTCAGAAGTTAATTCAATTGTACATTCATACAAATAACTATTTTACACTTTTTATAAATCTATTCTGTTTTTGTGAAAGAAAAAAATTAAGTAGCATTTTTCAACAACTATGATGTTTTGAGTCCTCTTTGTAATAAAGTTAATCTGCCCCTAAATACCCACAGCAATCTCTCGCACAATCTGGTCAAATATCCCTGCAGTTTCTGGCAAATATTTCCGCAAATTTCTATTGGTTCCT
>NC_054587.1:37177-62035 GCF_017654505.1 Polyodon spathula
GCATTATCAGTGTTTGGTCTTTGGTAAGACCCGCTCAGAGGAGGCTTAGTTTGAAAAGCAACCCTTGAGCGCCTTCAGAATTCCATTGTCAAAGATACGGTTTTTTGACTCCCCATATTCTCGCCTAAGAACTAAGAACTGGGAAAAGTATGTGATTGCTTTACCACTGCATTTCTCCTGCCCGCTGAACTGAATGCCAAACCAGATTGTTACAATCAACCGAGAAGAGTTCGTAGTGTAGGTGTAGTATCCTGAAAATAATAAGTTCATTTGTTACCAGAGCAAACGTCAGGTCCAGATTGAGGTTGGGTGCTTGAGATCCGCCTGTCGTTAGACCAGAATATAAAATGTATCCCCAAATTCTTTTTCATTACCTTTTGGTGTGAATTCCTCTGCAGGGAGTTGGGGGTGGAAACCAAGTCTGTTCAGCGTGAAGCAAGAATCCGTGCTGCATAAAGCACCTGTCAACCAAGCATCTTGACTTTCTATCAGAGTCCGTTTGATCTTCTGCATAGAAGTGGAAATTCTAGAACTAAAGTCCAGGAGTTAATAAAATGCAGCTTCATAGCTCTTTGCTAAGCTTGAAATACAGACTTGGGTTGAGGGAGGAATTCTAGGCAACAACAGATTCATCCAGACCTGTTGTCCACTGTATCTTGGTGTAAAACAATTTTGTTATTTCCTTGTACATTTTGGCTGCTGTTAGCTGGACTATCCATGCATGTTTTTGCTACTGCAAGTAAACTCAGCTTCTTACTGCAAAGGCTGTGTTTATGCATGAGTGGGTCACCTGTTCTTTAGACAGAATGCCACCGCTTGTTTTCCTGAGGTGTTTGCTAGGATTGCAGTCCTTGCACGGCTGTTTTCTTTTATATAAACTGTAGTGCTCACTATCTAGTCACTGCTCCGATCTGCCCTGCATAATACACACTGTTTGCATGCACCGGACTGTAGAATTTAAAAAATACACACGTACAGCACGCACACACACATTTAAATGTAACAGAGCGGAGTTGTTGCTGGCAGGTACGCAGGAGGGTCTTGAGGAGGCGGAAGGCGGTGAAATCCCTTCCGTTACCAAAGCTTTCGTAGAATATGGCTTAACCCTGAAACCCATTATTAACTGAACACTTGCCTGTGTGGGGAGTGAGGTCCCGCGCGTCCGGGCGGAGAAGCCAGTGCGGCTGGGGGCTGGGTCCCGTGCAGGAGTGATGGAGTTCACTGAGCGGTCTCTGTATACATAAAGAACCTCAAAAAGTAAATAACAAAGTGATTAAATGCAGTCAACGTTATTTAAAAGCCTTGGGTGTACTGTTAGTTAATATATTAGAGCAATCTGATATAAGGCCACTAGATGGCACGGTTGTGTTATGTAAGTATACGTTACACTACTGAAAGTGCTAACAGTACTTCTAAATGTGTCGTCTTTTCTATCTTGGTTGAAAGAGGATTCTAGTTTAATTCATTTTTATCTCCAGGACATCGGCTGCAACGTTTATTTGACTCCCGTATTTTTAAGGAGAAAAACCACCTGCTCATTTTAATAAAACAAATATAATAATTCTTCAGCACTCGCACTTTGCTCGCTACGCATAATTGTTATAGTCACCGTACATGGAATTTAACCATTTAAAAAAATCACCTGCTGGAGTAAAGGCTTTGAAAATATGACCCCTAGTTAATTCATGAGTTCCTCTTGTTGCAGGTTAGAGAAAAGGCTGAATTCCTGTTCACTAATCCTCTATCCGAGCCTTGAACAAGTGTCTGTTAACAGTGCCAGGGAGTACTCTGAAAATTAGCGCAGTAATAGAATAAAATAAACAGTTACTGTGTAATCAAGACGTGTGTTATAAACGCCAACCAACCAGCAGGTGAGAGCAAGGATTTCATGCAAAGCTAGAACAAAGTGTCACTCAATAGTCACGCATCAGCACTTTGTAAAATGCTGTATTGGGGTGGTTTTAATGCAATGGTTTAATTGTGAAATGCCGATTCTATTGTATTTGTCAGCATGCCAGATATTATTACACAGTTTTGCATTTCTCTACACTCTGCCACACCTGGGCAAACAAGTGTTGAAATGACTCCTCAGGGAAGATAGTCATGCAAAGGTAATGGCTTTTAATTTCATTTAATAGAATCTGCCACACCTGGTAGCACTAGGGACACATTAATAGGGCTCTTGACTTTCTCACAGAAGGAAATTCATGTTATTTAGCAAGACATAATTGCCCATTGAAATAAAGGGTTTTATTGCAATACGACATCAGCATGTGACATGGCCACTGTGTCACTTTGTAAGATTAAAGGCAGCATGTATTATTCTGATTATTATTTTAAGTGTGGTTCCACCGCTGTTTAATTAAAAAAATACCCCCCCTCCCCGTGCTGCTTCTATTTAAGAGCTAATTACAACCAAAAAAAAGTGGTGCAGGTTTGACTTGTATTGTTTTAATGAAAATGATTGAAAGTTAAACATAACATTCCCAACCCCTCTCCTGACTGCATTACTAAACCACATGGTTTAGGTTGCTAGGCTGACATAAGTGAAGCATCCCCTCCCTTCTTTTCTACAGGGAAAGCGTATTAACCTCGCATGGAGTAATAGGAGTCTACCAGGTGTGCATAGTCTGGCACCTTTGACCAGGTGCTACCAGCTCACAAGAAGATAGAAGCATTCAGAAGCGGACCTGTTTGTAATGTGGCAGAAATAAACTCAACAGACATAATGCACACGCTTCCATTAGGGCCAGGCTGTGACTTTAGTGCAGCGTACAGCAGTACTGCACAGCTCATCCCTTTGGCTTATTTCAGGGCAGTGGAAGTCTCTGAATGCACAGCCCCATGTTAATAGTAAATTGTAGCAAAATGAACTTGTTTAAGATCAGTGTGTCAGCCCTGTCCAGGAACCTCTGCTGCTGCCTGGACAGGGGCTTGTTTAATGGCTTCTACACACCTGGGTCTTTCTTCCTCTGTTAATATAAACAGCCTCCTTCCAGATCATTCAAAAAAATGAAAAGACAAATGCAAGAAATAAACGACACGCCTAAAAAAAGGCAGCATGAAAATGCGTGTGCAAAATCCTAACACTAGAGGGTTTTTTCTGACAGTTGAGAAAGTCTGAGATTCTTGGAATGACAGTTTTTTTTTTCTTTTCTTTGATTAAAATTGATTTCACACTTAAAAGAGGATGGTCCTGCTCTGTATGGAAAGCAATAAAAGGAGAGGGAGGCAGACAGCAGAGCAGAACAGCTCCCAAGCCCAATACAGAAGCATCTCTGAGACAAACGACAGTTCAAGCTGAAGATCAACAATGACTTTTGGTGAGCAAAACAAAAATAACTACAAATCTAACAACTAAACTGCTTGTTTCAATACAGATGCAGAATAAATTACTGAGCAACAGCTGAATCTACTAAAAAAAATATGCCAATGGATACTTTTTACATTTTATATTTCATGGGCGCTTTGCCACAGAGAATACTGTCGGTTTTCATATTACGATAGCGCTACTATTTATCAACAATGTTACATTGTAACAATATACCATTATAACAATATACTATCTAGCACTATATATATATATATATATATATATATACACTGGACAGTCCAACAACACTACACTGTCCTATAACACATTCTACTGCAGTTTACAATATAAACATGTTTTTAATAGTGCTACAGATTTTGGGTTATTCGCTCTCTGCTGTCTTTTCAGCTCAATCTCAGTGTTTTTATTGCAATTGCAGGATGGCAGGATTTAGATCAGAGCACAGCATTCAAGCCCAGGGCTCTGCTTGTGGCACAGAGTCACACTGTTGCAATCATGCCTGTCTTCAGCTGAGGATTCAGCTCAGGATCAAATGGAACAGAAACTGTTGTAAAGTTTCAGGCTTCTTACACAAGCCTAGCAATTATAACAGATTAAAGCAAACTGCTCGGCTTCTTTGTAAAGTGCATCTTGTGGGTTCTTGGGAGTATTTACGGTACATAATATTTTAGAACTGTTGCAACAGAGCTACAATATTGAATCACGCATGACCTGGCACCTGTATAGCTTTGTTAACATGCTTCTTTTCATAGCTGTTTCATATTTACATCTAATTTGTGACGAGTATCAGTGTCAGAAAAGCTACTTCTAAATGATTATTATTGCTATTGTTGATTTTTTTAATATTGTTCATGTTTTAAGCTGTTGGGTGGAAACAGCAGGAAAGTGCTGGGATGTCCCTAGCGCTGCCTGGAGCAAATGCTGTTTTTTCAGAACATTTTCTGTGGTTAATCAGAGGTAGTTAGAAGGCAGCATACTTTCATGACATCAGTTTGTTTAATTAACACAACCCTAATTAAAGGGAAAACAAAACAAACTTGCACTATACCTGCATCGTGAGAACAAGTGAATACACTGACATCTAGAAAACTCCCATAGCCAAAGAAACCCTCTATACTGTAAACTTCTGGATTGTGCTCCTGAATAACAACACAGACAATCTTCAAATGTATCAAGTGACCTGCAATGACAAGGCGAAGTTAGTTAAACTAAATTAAAACATGTACAAATGTAAATTGTAGATTCATCTAGATGAATGTGTAAAACTACTGTATGTTCCTGCACATAATAGATCATTTCACTTTTCTAACACATATTTAGAAAATCCTAATTGTGAAACGGTTCAATCATCCTTACCTTTCTATTTTGTGTCTTTCTATCAATTGATTGATTCTCCTCATTTCCACCTCCACACTGTTACAGTCTGACCAGTGTAATCTGTGGCCCCTGCAACTCAAGCATGGCTTACTTAGCTTTTGAGATCAATCAGCTGCTAGGAACCGGACGAGCACTGATGGGCCGAACGGCCTCCTCTCGTTTGGGAATGTTGTTCTGTTCATTGTTCAGAGCTTCCAGCTCTCCTGTCAAGAGGTGCAGTTGCTGAGGACAGACTCCTGACTGCACTGACTCTGGAATATTTGCCATTCTTTAAATAACTTTGAGTTTTCTCACTAGTATGTCAGGTTTTTTCCCTACAATTCTGCAAATTGAACAGTGCTCCTGTAATGTGCTTCCAAGCCACGCTGACAATGTTGAGACCTGCAGCAACACAATCTTTTTAAAGCATTTTGTATTTATTACTCCAGCTGTGAGTAGCACTGATTTCCATCATGAGGCAAACAACAAGGCTCACCACACCAGCGAGATTACCGGGAAGCGCCTGATACTGAGGAGAGGGCAGCCCTTCACCATCACTCTGAATTTACTCAGGGGGTCCCAGCCAGAAGTGGACGAGGTGCAGCTGGTTGCAGAAACAGGTAGAGAGTGAACTAATGAAACACTGCTCTGTCTCTGATGATGCTTTCTTCAGATTCCTAAGAGGTCAGATTGAGAAACAGTAGCAGCATGATGCACTGAGTATGTGCAGTTTTGAAGGATGCAGGTGTTGTGTTAATCAGAATCTGGTACCACTGTATGTTTACATGACTTACTTTCAGGTAGTTTGTTCTGGTTTCACTTACTTGATAGTTTCACCTCAGCAAAATATAGAGTCCAAGCTTGTCACTGCTCTACTTTCTCATCCTGCCATGCTTTCAGAATCTCGAGTCCAAGCTTGTCACTGCTCTACTTTCTCATCCTGCCATGCTTTCAGAATCTCGAGTCCAAGCTTGTCACTGCTCTACTTTCTCATCCTGCCATGCTTTCAGAATCTCGAGTCCAAGCTTGTCACTGCTCTACTTTCTCATCCTGCCATGCTTTCAGAATCTCGAGTCCAAGCTTGTCACTGCTCTACTTTCTCATCCTGACATGCTTTCAGAATCTACAGTCCAAGCTTGTCACTGCTCTACTTTCTCATCCTGACATGCTTTCAGAATCTACAGTCCAAGCTTGTCACTGCTCTACCTTCTCATCCTGACATGCTTTCAGAATCTACAGTCCAAGCTTGTCACTGCTCTACCTTCTCATCCTGCCATGCTTTCAGAATCTAGAGTCCAAGCTTGTCACTGCTCTACCTTCTCATCCTGACATGCTTTCAGAATCTAGAGTCCAAGCTTGTCACTGCTCTACCTTCTCATCCTGACATGCTTTCAGAATCTAGAGTCCAAGCTTGTCACTGCTTTACCTTCTCATTCTGCCATGCTTTCAGAATCTAGAGTCCAAGCTTGTCACTGATCTACCTTCTCATCCTGCCATGCTTTCTTGTGTCTCCTTCATTTAGGACCATCCCCGTCCGAGGCCTCTGGAACTAGAGCAGTGTTCAGAGTGTCCGGTCCTCCAGTCAAGAGATCATGGAGCGCAGCTGTGCAGAACAGTTCCTCCTCCTCAGTGACTCTGTCTGTCACCTCCCCTGCCAACGCCAGTATCGGCAAATACTCCTTAAAGATACAGGCTGCTAAAGGAACTCCTCAGACCTCAGCGCTAGGAGAGTTCATCCTGCTCTTTAATCCGTGGTGTGCAGGTAAAACAAACTGTTTCCCTGTATAGCACACAACCACAATAAATCCGTGTACTGGGCGGCGCTGCCTTCATTCTTAACTGCTGTGAATTAATTGGGATTGAAGCTGTTTTCAATTCCTTGTCCAGAGATACTGTATGCTGTTTAAGGCACCTGCAAGCGCAGTTTTACACCCATTGCAAACGACTGTGTTTCCAGTCTGAAGGTAATTTGTGTCTGTATTGCAGATGACTCCGTGCATATGCAGAAAGACAATGAAAAGCAGGAGTACGTCATGAATGAACAGGGGCTTCTGTATAGAGGATGTGCAGAAAGTTTCTCACCCAGTGGATGGAATTTTGGACAGGTGTTGTATGAACCAAACTAATAGGTGCTCTTGCTAACATTCCTCGCATTAGCTTCAGTGTTATCATCCCCTCTCCCTATATCCTTGATCAGGGGAGGGCACAGTTTACAAAATTATTTAGGGATCTTGATGCCTTTATGCTAATGACTTCCACAATTAATGATGCATGACTAAACAGTGACAGTCCAGAATCACAATTTAAACAGTGGATGTTACTGATTCATTTATTTAATTGTATTTATTTATTTTAGTTTGAAGAAGACATTGTGGATATATGTCTGAAGCTATTGGACGTTAGCCCCGGCTACAGCAAAAACCCAGGCCTGGACTGTTCAAGAAGGAACGACCCGGTCTACGTGAGCAGGGTGGTGAGTGCCATGGTAAGGACTGATGAGGAACGAGACATGAGCGATGAATTATAGTTGGGTGGGGTTCGGGGCAGTTGTGTTTGTTTACCTATGATCATTTTTATCTGCTCTTGCACTTGCTTGTATTACAGAACTAGGCAGCCCTACGTATTTGTACTCCACAGTTTTTTAAAAATTATTCACAGGCGTGTCATGGCTCAGAGCACTAAAGCTTCATGCAGTAGATCTCAATAGATAATTGTCAAGAGACCAAATCAAATAAACAGAAAGAAGAGTCTGACAAGCCTGTCTTCCCTGGCAGGTTAATTGCAATGATGATCGGGGGATTCTCCTGGGGCGCTGGAGCAATGATTTCCCTGGCGGGACTCCTCCAACCCGATGGACTGGGAGTGTTGAAATCCTCCGAAAGTGGTCTCTAAACGGCTGCCAACCGGTCAAGTATGGGCAGTGCTGGGTCTACGCTGCGGTGATGTGCTCAGGTAAGCACTCCGCCAGCACACCGAACCCCACGCCTGCCCAGGAAGCCCACGCAAGCACTCAGTGCTGGGTCTCTGTGACCGTGGCACACAAGAGTTCTAACAGGTCACCGGCCCTGCCCCCACCCCGTTGTTTAACTCAGTTGACATTCCAGTAAATGTATTACTTTCCTAATTCAGAATTGGATTATAGCACATTATAAACGATTAACATGTCTTTTTTGCGCAGTGCTATTAAACTTTATTTTGTTTCAGTTATGAGGTGTCTGGGGATTCCGACACGCGTGATCACAAATTTCGAGTCTGCTCATGACACTGACAGGAATTTGACTATCGATGAATACTACTCCGTCTCTGGACAGGAGCTGAAATTATCCGGTGATAGCATATGGTGAGCTGCTGCTTCTCCTCCTTCAATTCAGTCTGGTTAGACAGATATTCTGCATATTCCACCCTAGCACTGCCCTTTCCACAGTCTGATCTTATAATTGTATGGACTTGTGTCATATATATTCTCTACTGGACATCACTTATTCACGTGTACACACAACAGAGCGTCAAGTATACAAAAAAAGAGAATAATGTAAAAAAAAGGCTCCCTGTTGGGATGGCTTGACATCTTTTTCCACTGGATTGGCTTTTGCTAGGTTTGAATGTATAACGAGCAGCCGCTGAGTATTCTGTTTATGTACTGCATTAAATACAATGTAGACAGGAAAGAGCTTTTAAGGCTAAATGAAACCTTACTTTCCTTAAATGAAGCTCCACAGTTAGGCTGTACTAACCCCACCCCCTACACACACGCTGACTGACACACACACTGCACAAATGCTCCAATCCCAAACTCTGCCTTGTCTCTCCAGGAACTTCCATGTGTGGGTGGAGTCCTGGATGGCCCGTCTAGATTTACCTGCCGGATACGATGGCTGGCAAGTGCTGGACCCCACTCCACAGGAGAAGAGTGAAGGTACCGTACCAACTGGAGTTTGAACAACGCTCCCGACAGAATCGGTTAGCACATCATTGAAAATTATTCTCTTTCCATTAACGTGCTGTCTGCTTCTCCAGGTGTGTACTGCTGCGGTCCTGCCCCAGTCAAAGCCATCCTGGAGGGAGACACAGATATAAAGCACGACGTCCCCTTCGTGTTTGCCGAGGTCAATGCCGACAAGGTGAGATGGATAGTCGGTTCCGATGGGTCAAAGCAAAAATCTTCGAGCAACACCAGGCAGGTGGGGTCTAATATCAGCACCAAGGCTGTGGGCACTAACGCACGCGAGGACGTCACACACCTCTACAAATACCCAGAAGGTAAGTCACAGAGATAGCGGTTTGCAGTGTCTTCATATGAAAGTTTGTCACTTGTTAAAATACTTAAACTTTTACAGGACATTTCTGCTGATTCAGAATGGAATTTCCTCTGATCAGATTATCCAAACCCTCAGTTTGTTGTTCAAAGATTGCATAACTGCTTTACCTTTAAAAAAAAAAAAAAAAAAACAACACATGCAAGAAATAACGATACTGCAAAGTAAAAAAAAAAAACAACAACAACTGGCCATCGATTATTAAGCAATTAGTTAAGATGCAATGTCATTACTATCCTCTTGCCAAGAATGGTGAATGTTTATTAGAAGGTAAAAGCTGTTTTCTAATTAAGGGTCTAAAAAGGAAAGAGATGTGTTTGCCAAAGCGGTCCGTAACCTGAAGTCAACCGGTACTCATAATGGTCCTGAGGTACATAAACCACCAGCCTCTGGGGTCACTGAGCTGTCTATCAAGCTGCAAAAGACACCAGTGAACGGGGAAGACATCAACTTTCACCTGTGCATCGTCAATAGGAATCAAAGCGCCAAGAACCTATCGATCACCACCATTGCCCAGGCCTTGCAACACAATGGACGTCCCGAACAGCTTTGCTGGAAAAACACCCAGACCATAACGATTGGAGCAAATGGAGGTAAAGCCAGAATGCTTTTCACTTTTCTGACTAATACAAAGAGTGAAGCAGTTATCTCCATGGCTGCAATCAGAACAAAAAACTTCCCTGTGCCTACCTTCAATTTTATTCTGCATAGTTGATTTTCTTTAAGAACCATAGACATTTGGTCATGGTAATTTCCATAGAAAGAGATACTTGCGGAAGACCAAATGAATGTCATGCAAGTTTATCTGGAATCATTTTTATTTACAGAGACAAAGGTCACTCTTCTGGTACCCTACTCGAAATATGGAGCGTCCATGATCGAGAACGATATACTCAAACTGACAGCTATCGCAATGGAGTTGGGCAGCAGTGAAATGCATATGACAGAGAAGGACGTCCTGGTTACAAACCCAGTGCTCAACATTGAGGTTAGTTAACATGCTTGCTGCTTTTCTCAAAGAGGAGCTCTTACTGTAGGGTATAATTCATCTTGGTATTCATAATGATGACAGTGGCCGTCATGACAAGTAACATAAACCAAAGAAACTGTTGAGATAATAGCTGGTTGTCCATCTCTTTTGGAGCAGGAGACAGCAGAGTGAAGAGAACACCAGAGTGTGCAGATAACTGGGTTTGGCTTCATTGTTAAACCAAAGAAATGATGCTCCTGATGCACAGCTTTCTCTTATGAAGAATCCCTTCAATCCTAGCAAACTGACAATACCTTCATGCTACTCCAGCAGCTGCACCTGCAGAGCTTGCCTTACGTGTTCACTTCCTGCACATCAGAGATACATCAGCACTTACAGTAGTGTGCAGATGAATGTCTTTAACTGCATTTGGAAAGTGTAGCGTGTCAGACATTATTTCAATATTTTGTTTTTTTAAGCAATTTAGTATGTAGTGCCCCAGCAAATCTGAACTTGCTTGTGAATTAATTTTATTTTCTTCTTCCGTCAGGTAAAGGGAACGCCCGTACTGTACCAGGATTTTACGGCTGAAATAACATTCACTAACACTTTATCCGAGACCTTGAGAAACTGCTTTTTGACACTGTCTGGGATTGGTCTGATCACGACAAAATGTGAAATTCCGTAAGTATATGACAGCAAAATATAAAATATCCAATCTGAGACCAGGGGGTGTTCGAATAAAAATTCCATGACTTTCACAACCAAGAAATCTCTAAAGGACATAATTCAACACCCTTTACCTGTAAATATATAACATGCAGTATTGAACTGTTCTGCAAATACCAGAGATTGAGAGCTGTAGCACATTTCCTATGACAGCAAGGTTTTGCTGTAGTTACTAGGTAGCAACTCTGTATTAATGGTGGCTCTATCGTGACCCTCAGTCCTCTCGGCTGGTAGTTGTGTCGTCTCTGTGTATGTAACACTCACAATGCTTCGCTCTGTTTTCAGTATCCCTACACTGGGTGCCAAAAACCTGTTGAGAATGAGAATCCCCATCACACCCACCAAGCCTGGCTCGAGGATGCTGACCGCAGACTTCGACTGCAACCTCTTCAGGGACGTGAAAGCCTACAAGACTGTGGAAGTGAGGCGTGCCTAACAACTTCACTCTGGAAACATGCTTAAGAAAACATGAAAAAAATGTCCAATAATTTTGCTTAAGCTATAATGACACATTCCAGAGATAGTGAACATAAAAAAAAAACCCGTAGTGGATAATATACAAACTTTGGGAATACATTAATGCAGCCTTTGAGTTGCATAAAATATTACATAATCAAAAATATATATAAACAATTTAAGCATGAAGTATATAGTAAATATACTGCCATGGGAGCTTATTAGGTGTATGTGTATAATGCAACATGGCTTCACAAAAACTACTACATATGTTAAAATTGATGCAAGGACATGCTGTGCTTGTGGAAACTATAATCTATGTGTTATCCTGTGTGGAGAAATGCCTGCTACACTAGACCATTTAACAAAGGGGGTAACTTTGGTTAATTGTACCTGCAATGCAGATACTTCTTTTGTATTTTCTTTTCATTAAACTAAACAATAAATCATTTTTAAGCAAAGTTTCTTGTTAGTCTCCTTCTCTTGTACCCCGTCCAAGTTCCTTTGTTTGTTTGTTTGTTTGTTTAGTGCTTTGCATTATCAGTGTTTGGTCTTTGGTAAGACCCGCTCAGAGGAGGCTTAGTTTGAAAAGCAACCCTTGAGCGCCTTCAGAATTCCATTGTCAAAGATACGGTTTTTTGACTCCCCATATTCTCGCCTAAGAACTAAGAACTGGGAAAAGTATGTGATTGCTTTACCACTGCATTTCTCCTGCCCGCTGAACTGAATGCCAAACCAGATTGTTACAATCAACCGAGAAGAGTTCGTAGTGTAGGTGTAGTATCCTGAAAATAATAAGTTCATTTGTTACCAGAGCAAACGTCAGGTCCAGATTGAGGTTGGGTGCTTGAGATCCGCCTGTCGTTAGACCAGAATATAAAATGTATCCCCAAATTCTTTTTCATTACCTTTTGGTGTGAATTCCTCTGCAGGGAGTTGGGGGTGGAAACCAAGTCTGTTCAGCGTGAAGCAAGAATCCGTGCTGCATAAAGCACCTGTCAACCAAGCATCTTGACTTTCTATCAGAGTCCGTTTGATCTTCTGCATAGAAGTGGAAATTCTAGAACTAAAGTCCAGGAGTTAATAAAATGCAGCTTCATAGCTCTTTGCTAAGCTTGAAATACAGACTTGGGTTGAGGGAGGAATTCTAGGCAACAACAGATTCATCCAGACCTGTTGTCCACTGTATCTTGGTGTAAAACAATTTTGTTATTTCCTTGTACATTTTGGCTGCTGTTAGCTGGACTATCCATGCATGTTTTTGCTACTGCAAGTAAACTCAGCTTCTTACTGCAAAGGCTGTGTTTATGCATGAGTGGGTCACCTGTTCTTTAGACAGAATGCCACCGCTTGTTTTCCTGAGGTGTTTGCTAGGATTGCAGTCCTTGCACGGCTGTTTTCTTTTATATAAACTGTAGTGCTCACTATCTAGTCACTGCTCCGATCTGCCCTGCATAATACACACTGTTTGCATGCACCGGACTGTAGAATTTAAAAAATACACACGTACAGCACGCACACACACATTTAAATGTAACAGAGCGGAGTTGTTGCTGGCAGGTACGCAGGAGGGTCTTGAGGAGGCGGAAGGCGGTGAAATCCCTTCCGTTACCAAAGCTTTCGTAGAATATGGCTTAACCCTGAAACCCATTATTAACTGAACACTTGCCTGTGTGGGGAGTGAGGTCCCGCGCGTCCGGGCGGAGAAGCCAGTGCGGCTGGGGGCTGGGTCCCGTGCAGGAGTGATGGAGTTCACTGAGCGGTCTCTGTATACATAAAGAACCTCAAAAAGTAAATAACAAAGTGATTAAATGCAGTCAACGTTATTTAAAAGCCTTGGGTGTACTGTTAGTTAATATATTAGAGCAATCTGATATAAGGCCACTAGATGGCACGGTTGTGTTATGTAAGTATACGTTACACTACTGAAAGTGCTAACAGTACTTCTAAATGTGTCGTCTTTTCTATCTTGGTTGAAAGAGGATTCTAGTTTAATTCATTTTTATCTCCAGGACATCGGCTGCAACGTTTATTTGACTCCCGTATTTTTAAGGAGAAAAACCACCTGCTCATTTTAATAAAACAAATATAATAATTCTTCAGCACTCGCACTTTGCTCGCTACGCATAATTGTTATAGTCACCGTACATGGAATTTAACCATTTAAAAAAATCACCTGCTGGAGTAAAGGCTTTGAAAATATGACCCCTAGTTAATTCATGAGTTCCTCTTGTTGCAGGTTAGAGAAAAGGCTGAATTCCTGTTCACTAATCCTCTATCCGAGCCTTGAACAAGTGTCTGTTAACAGTGCCAGGGAGTACTCTGAAAATTAGCGCAGTAATAGAATAAAATAAACAGTTACTGTGTAATCAAGACGTGTGTTATAAACGCCAACCAACCAGCAGGTGAGAGCAAGGATTTCATGCAAAGCTAGAACAAAGTGTCACTCAATAGTCACGCATCAGCACTTTGTAAAATGCTGTATTGGGGTGGTTTTAATGCAATGGTTTAATTGTGAAATGCCGATTCTATTGTATTTGTCAGCATGCCAGATATTATTACACAGTTTTGCATTTCTCTACACTCTGCCACACCTGGGCAAACAAGTGTTGAAATGACTCCTCAGGGAAGATAGTCATGCAAAGGTAATGGCTTTTAATTTCATTTAATAGAATCTGCCACACCTGGTAGCACTAGGGACACATTAATAGGGCTCTTGACTTTCTCACAGAAGGAAATTCATGTTATTTAGCAAGACATAATTGCCCATTGAAATAAAGGGTTTTATTGCAATACGACATCAGCATGTGACATGGCCACTGTGTCACTTTGTAAGATTAAAGGCAGCATGTATTATTCTGATTATTATTTTAAGTGTGGTTCCACCGCTGTTTAATTAAAAAAATACCCCCCCTCCCCGTGCTGCTTCTATTTAAGAGCTAATTACAACCAAAAAAAAGTGGTGCAGGTTTGACTTGTATTGTTTTAATGAAAATGATTGAAAGTTAAACATAACATTCCCAACCCCTCTCCTGACTGCATTACTAAACCACATGGTTTAGGTTGCTAGGCTGACATAAGTGAAGCATCCCCTCCCTTCTTTTCTACAGGGAAAGCGTATTAACCTCGCATGGAGTAATAGGAGTCTACCAGGTGTGCATAGTCTGGCACCTTTGACCAGGTGCTACCAGCTCACAAGAAGATAGAAGCATTCAGAAGCGGACCTGTTTGTAATGTGGCAGAAATAAACTCAACAGACATAATGCACACGCTTCCATTAGGGCCAGGCTGTGACTTTAGTGCAGCGTACAGCAGTACTGCACAGCTCATCCCTTTGGCTTATTTCAGGGCAGTGGAAGTCTCTGAATGCACAGCCCCATGTTAATAGTAAATTGTAGCAAAATGAACTTGTTTAAGATCAGTGTGTCAGCCCTGTCCAGGAACCTCTGCTGCTGCCTGGACAGGGGCTTGTTTAATGGCTTCTACACACCTGGGTCTTTCTTCCTCTGTTAATATAAACAGCCTCCTTCCAGATCATTCAAAAAAATGAAAAGACAAATGCAAGAAATAAACGACACGCCTAAAAAAAGGCAGCATGAAAATGCGTGTGCAAAATCCTAACACTAGAGGGTTTTTTCTGACAGTTGAGAAAGTCTGAGATTCTTGGAATGACAGTTTTTTTTTTCTTTTCTTTGATTAAAATTGATTTCACACCTAAAAGAGGATGGTCCTGCTCTGTATGGAAAGCAATAAAAGGAGAGGGAGGCAGACAGCAGAGCAGAACAGCTCCCAAGCCCAATACAGAAGCATCTCTGAGACAAACGACAGTTCAAGCTGAAGATCAACAATGACTTTTGGTGAGCAAAACAAAAATAACTACAAATCTAACAACTAAACTGCTTGTTTCAATACAGATGCAGAATAAATTACTGAGCAACAGCTGAATCTACTAAAAAAAATATGCCAATGGATACTTTTTACATTTTATATTTCATGGGCGCTTTGCCACAGAGAATACTGTCGGTTTTCATATTACGATAGCGCTACTATATCAACAATGTTACATTGTAACAATATACCATTATAACAATATACTATCTAGCACTAGCACTATTATATATTATATATATATAGCGCTATATATATATATATATATACGGTTGTTGTGATTGTGATCCAATATTGTGTAAGATACTAAAAATTGTATAATTAGCTACGATAGCGCTTTCTATTGGGCGCTTTGCCACAGAGAATACTGTCGGTTTTCATATTACGATAGCGCTGGGCGCTTTGCCACAGAGAATACTGTACATTCATATTACAATATATACTATTATAACAATATACTATATTATAACAATATACCATATATATATACTATATATATATATATATATATATATATATACTGGACAGTCCAACAACACTACACTGTCCTATAACACATTCTACTGCAGTTTACAATATAAACATGTTTTTAATAGTGCTACAGATTTTGGGTTATTCGCTCTCTGCTGTCTTTTCAGCTCAATCTCAGTGTTTTTATTGCAATTGCAGGATGGCAGGATTTAGATCAGAGCACAGCATTCAAGCCCAGGGCTCTGCTTGTGGCACAGAGTCACACTGTTGCAATCATGCCTGTCTTCAGCTGAGGATTCAGCTCAGGATCAAATGGAACAGAAACTGTTGTAAAGTTTCAGGCTTCTTACACAAGCCTAGCAATTATAACAGATTAAAGCAAACTGCTCGGCTTCTTTGTAAAGTGCATCTTGTGGGTTCTTGGGAGTATTTACGGTACATAATATTTTAGAACTGTTGCAACAGAGCTACAATATTGAATCACGCATGACCTGGCACCTGTATAGCTTTGTTAACATGCTTCTTTTCATAGCTGTTTCATATTTACATCTAATTTGTGACGAGTATCAGTGTCAGAAAAGCTACTTCTAAATGATTATTATTGCTATTGTTGATTTTTTTAATATTGTTCATGTTTTAAGCTGTTGGGTGGAAACAGCAGGAAAGTGCTGGGATGTCCCTAGCGCTGCCTGGAGCAAATGCTGTTTTTTCAGAACATTTTCTGTGGTTAATCAGAGGTAGTTAGAAGGCAGCATACTTTCATGACATCAGTTTGTTTAATTAACACAACCCTAATTAAAGGGAAAACAAAACAAACTTGCACTATACCTGCATCGTGAGAACAAGTGAATACACTGACATCTAGAAAACTCCCATAGCCAAAGAAACCCTCTATACTGTAAACTTCTGGATTGTGCTCCTGAATAACAACACAGACAATCTTCAAATGTATCAAGTGACCTGCAATGACAAGGCGAAGTTAGTTAAACTAAATTAAAACATGTACAAATGTAAATTGTAGATTCATCTAGATGAATGTGTAAAACTACTGTATGTTCCTGCACATAATAGATCATTTCACTTTTCTAACACATATTTAGAAAATCCTAATTGTGAAACGGTTCAATCATCCTTACCTTTCTATTTTGTGTCTTTCTATCAATTGATTGATTCTCCTCATTTCCACCTCCACACTGTTACAGTCTGACCAGTGTAATCTGTGGCCCCTGCAACTCAAGCATGGCTTACTTAGCTTTTGAGATCAATCAGCTGCTAGGAACCGGACGAGCACTGATGGGCCGAACGGCCTCCTCTCGTTTGGGAATGTTGTTCTGTTCATTGTTCAGAGCTTCCAGCTCTCCTGTCAAGAGGTGCAGTTGCTGAGGACAGACTCCTGACTGCACTGACTCTGGAATATTTGCCATTCTTTAAATAACTTTGAGTTTTCTCACTAGTATGTCAGGTTTTTTCCCTACAATTCTGCAAATTGAACAGTGCTCCTGTAATGTGCTTCCAAGCCACGCTGACAATGTTGAGACCTGCAGCAACACAATCTTTTTAAAGCATTTTGTATTTATTACTCCAGCTGTGAGTAGCACTGATTTCCATCATGAGGCAAACAACAAGGCTCACCACACCAGCGAGATTACCGGGAAGCGCCTGATACTGAGGAGAGGGCAGCCCTTCACCATCACTCTGAATTTACTCAGGGGGTCCCAGCCAGAAGTGGACGAGGTGCAGCTGGTTGCAGAAACAGGTAGAGAGTGAACTAATGAAACACTGCTCTGTCTCTGATGATGCTTTCTTCAGATTCCTAAGAGGTCAGATTGAGAAACAGTAGCAGCATGATGCACTGAGTATGTGCAGTTTTGAAGGATGCAGGTGTTGTGTTAATCAGAATCTGGTACCACTGTATGTTTACATGACTTACTTTCAGGTAGTTTGTTCTGGTTTCACTTACTTGATAGTTTCACCTCAGCAAAATATAGAGTCCAAGCTTGTCACTGCTCTACTTTCTCATCCTGCCATGCTTTCAGAATCTAGAGTCCAAGCTTGTCACTGCTCTACCTTCTCATCCTGCCATGCTTTCAGAATCTCGAGTCCAAGCTTGTCACTGCTCTACTTTCTCATCCTGCCATGCTTTCAGAATCTCGAGTCCAAGCTTGTCACTGCTCTACTTTCTCATCCTGCCATGCTTTCAGAATCTCGAGTCCAAGCTTGTCACTGCTCTACTTTCTCATCCTGCCATGCTTTCAGAATCTCGAGTCCAAGCTTGTCACTGCTCTACTTTCTCATCCTGACATGCTTTCAGAATCTACAGTCCAAGCTTGTCACTGCTCTACCTTCTCATCCTGACATGCTTTCAGAATCTACAGTCCAAGCTTGTCACTGCTCTACCTTCTCATCCTGCCATGCTTTCAGAATCTAGAGTCCAAGCTTGTCACTGCTCTACCTTCTCATCCTGACATGCTTTCAGAATCTAGAGTCCAAGCTTGTCACTGCTCTACCTTCTCATCCTGACATGCTTTCAGAATCTACAGTCCAAGCTTGTCACTGCTTTACCTTCTCATTCTGCCATGCTTTCAGAATCTAGAGTCCAAGCTTGTCACTGATCTACCTTCTCATCCTGCCATGCTTTCTTGTGTCTCCTTCATTTAGGACCATCCCCGTCCGAGGCCTCTGGAACTAGAGCAGTGTTCAGAGTGTCCGGTCCTCCAGTCAAGAGATCATGGAGCGCAGCTGTGCAGAACAGTTCCTCCTCCTCAGTGACTCTGTCTGTCACCTCCCCTGCCAACGCCAGTATCGGCAAATACTCCTTAAAGATACAGGCTGCTAAAGGAACTCCTCAGACCTCAGCGCTAGGAGAGTTCATCCTGCTCTTTAATCCGTGGTGTGCAGGTAAAACAAACTGTTTCCCTGTATAGCACACAACCACAATAAATCCGTGTACTGGGCGGCGCTGCCTTCATTCTTAACTGCTGTGAATTAATTGGGATTGAAGCTGTTTTCAATTCCTTGTCCAGAGATACTGTATGCTGTTTAAGGCACCTGCAAGCGCAGTTTTACACCCATTGCAAACGACTGTGTTTCCAGTCTGAAGGTAATTTGTGTCTGTATTGCAGATGACTCCGTGCATATGCAGAAAGACAATGAAAAGCAGGAGTACGTCATGAATGAACAGGGGCTTCTGTATAGAGGATGTGCAGAAAGTTTCTCACCCAGTGGATGGAATTTTGGACAGGTGTTGTATGAACCAAACTAATAGGTGCTCTTGCTAACATTCCTCGCATTAGCTTCAGTGTTATCATCCCCTCTCCCTATATCCTTGATCAGGGGAGGGCACAGTTTACAAAATTATTTAGGGATCTTGATGCCTTTATGCTAATGACTTCCACAATTAATGATGCATGACTAAACAGTGACAGTCCAGAATCACAATTTAAACAGTGGATGTTACTGATTCATTTATTTAATTGTATTTATTTATTTTAGTTTGAAGAAGACATTGTGGATATATGTCTGAAGCTATTGGACGTTAGCCCCGGCTACAGCAAAAACCCAGGCCTGGACTGTTCAAGAAGGAACGACCCGGTCTACGTGAGCAGGGTGGTGAGTGCCATGGTAAGGACTGATGAGGAACGAGACATGAGCGATGAATTATAGTTGGGTGGGGTTCGGGGCAGTTGTGTTTGTTTACCTATGATCATTTTTATCTGCTCTTGCACTTGCTTGTATTACAGAACTAGGCAGCCCTACGTATTTGTACTCCACAGTTTTTTAAAAATTATTCACAGGCGTGTCATGGCTCAGAGCACTAAAGCTTCATGCAGTAGATCTCAATAGATAATTGTCAAGAGACCAAATCAAATAAACAGAAAGAAGAGTCTGACAAGCCTGTCTTCCCTGGCAGGTTAATTGCAATGATGATCGGGGGATTCTCCTGGGGCGCTGGAGCAATGATTTCCCTGGCGGGACTCCTCCAACCCGATGGACTGGGAGTGTTGAAATCCTCCGAAAGTGGTCTCTAAACGGCTGCCAACCGGTCAAGTATGGGCAGTGCTGGGTCTACGCTGCGGTGATGTGCTCAGGTAAGCACTCCGCCAGCACACCGAACCCCACGCCTGCCCAGGAAGCCCACGCAAGCACTCAGTGCTGGGTCTCTGTGACCGTGGCACACAAGAGTTCTAACAGGTCACCGGCCCTGCCCCCACCCCGTTGTTTAACTCAGTTGACATTCCAGTAAATGTATTACTTTCCTAATTCAGAATTGGATTATAGCACATTATAAACGATTAACATGTCTTTTTTGCGCAGTGCTATTAAACTTTATTTTGTTTCAGTTATGAGGTGTCTGGGGATTCCGACACGCGTGATCACAAATTTCGAGTCTGCTCATGACACTGACAGGAATTTGACTATCGATGAATACTACTCCGTCTCTGGACAGGAGCTGAAATTATCCGGTGATAGCATATGGTGAGCTGCTGCTTCTCCTCCTTCAATTCAGTCTGGTTAGACAGATATTCTGCATATTCCACCCTAGCACTGCCCTTTCCACAGTCTGATCTTATAATTGTATGGACTTGTGTCATATATATTCTCTACTGGACATCACTTATTCACGTGTACACACAACAGAGCGTCAAGTATACAAAAAAAGAGAATAATGTAAAAAAAAGGCTCCCTGTTGGGATGGCTTGACATCTTTTTCCACTGGATTGGCTTTTGCTAGGTTTGAATGTATAACGAGCAGCCGCTGAGTATTCTGTTTATGTACTGCATTAAATACAATGTAGACAGGAAAGAGCTTTTAAGGCTAAATGAAACCTTACTTTCCTTAAATGAAGCTCCACAGTTAGGCTGTACTAACCCCACCCCCTACACACACGCTGACTGACACACACACTGCACAAATGCTCCAATCCCAAACTCTGCCTTGTCTCTCCAGGAACTTCCATGTGTGGGTGGAGTCCTGGATGGCCCGTCTAGATTTACCTGCCGGATACGATGGCTGGCAAGTGCTGGACCCCACTCCACAGGAGAAGAGTGAAGGTACCGTACCAACTGGAGTTTGAACAACGCTCCCGACAGAATCGGTTAGCACATCATTGAAAATTATTCTCTTTCCATTAACGTGCTGTCTGCTTCTCCAGGTGTGTACTGCTGCGGTCCTGCTCTTTCCATTAACGTGCTGTCTGCTTCTCCAGGTGTGTACTGCTGCGGTCCTGCCCCAGTCAAAGCCATCCTGGAGGGAGACACAGATATAAAGCACGACGTCCCCTTCGTGTTTGCCGAGGTCAATGCCGACAAGGTGAGATGGATAGTCGGTTCCGATGGGTCAAAGCAAAAATCTTCGAGCAACACCAGGCAGGTGGGGTCTAATATCAGCACCAAGGCTGTGGGCACTAACGCACGCGAGGACGTCACACACCTCTACAAATACCCAGAAGGTAAGTCACAGAGATAGCGGTTTGCAGTGTCTTCATATGAAAGTTTGTCACTTGTTAAAATACTTAAACTTTTACAGGACATTTCTGCTGATTCAGAATGGAATTTCCTCTGATCAGATTATCCAAACCCTCAGTTTGTTGTTCAAAGATTGCATAACTGCTTTACCTTTAAAAAAAAAAAAAAAAAAAACAACACATGCAAGAAATAACGATACTGCAAAGTAAAAAAAAAAAACAACAACAACTGGCCATCGATTATTAAGCAATTAGTTAAGATGCAATGTCATTACTATCCTCTTGCCAAGAATGGTGAATGTTTATTAGAAGGTAAAAGCTGTTTTCTAATTAAGGGTCTAAAAAGGAAAGAGATGTGTTTGCCAAAGCGGTCCGTAACCTGAAGTCAACCGGTACTCATAATGGTCCTGAGGTACATAAACCACCAGCCTCTGGGGTCACTGAGCTGTCTATCAAGCTGCAAAAGACACCAGTGAACGGGGAAGACATCAACTTTCACCTGTGCATCGTCAATAGGAATCAAAGCGCCAAGAACCTATCGATCACCACCATTGCCCAGGCCTTGCAACACAATGGACGTCCCGAACAGCTTTGCTGGAAAAACACCCAGACCATAACGATTGGAGCAAATGGAGGTAAAGCCAGAATGCTTTTCACTTTTCTGACTAATACAAAGAGTGAAGCAGTTATCTCCATGGCTGCAATCAGAACAAAAAACTTCCCTGTGCCTACCTTCAATTTTATTCTGCATAGTTGATTTTCTTTAAGAACCATAGACATTTGGTCATGGTAATTTCCATAGAAAGAGATACTTGCGGAAGACCAAATGAATGTCATGCAAGTTTATCTGGAATCATTTTTATTTACAGAGACAAAGGTCACTCTTCTGGTACCCTACTCGAAATATGGAGCGTCCATGATCGAGAACGATATACTCAAACTGTCAGCTATCGCAATGGAGTTGGGCAGCAGTGAAATGCATATGACAGAGAAGGACGTCCTGGTTACAAACCCAGTGCTCAACATTGAGGTTAGTTAACATGCTTGCTGCTTTTCTCAAAGAGGAGCTCTTACTGTAGGGTATAATTCATCTTGGTATTCATAATGATGACAGTGGCCGTCATGACAAGTAACATAAACCAAAGAAACTGTTGAGATAATAGCTGGTTGTCCATCTCTTTTGGAGCAGGAGACAGCAGAGTGAAGAGAACACCAGAGTGTGCAGATAACTGGGTTTGGCTTCATTGTTAAACCAAAGAAATGATGCTCCTGATGCACAGCTTTCTCTTATGAAGAATCCCTTCAATCCTAGCAAACTGACAATACCTTCATGCTACTCCAGCAGCTGCACCTGCAGAGCTTGCCTTACGTGTTCACTTCCTGCACATCAGAGATACATCAGCACTTACAGTAGTGTGCAGATGAATGTCTTTAACTGCATTTGGAAAGTGTAGCGTGTCAGACATTATTTCAATATTTTGTTTTTTTAAGCAATTTAGTATGTAGTGCCCCAGCAAATCTGAACTTGCTTGTGAATTAATTTTATTTTCTTCTTCCGTCAGGTAAAGGGAACGCCCGTACTGTACCAGGATTTTACGGCTGAAATAACATTCACTAACACTTTATCCGAGACCTTGAGAAACTGCTTTTTGACACTGTCTGGGATTGGTCTGATCACGACAAAATGTGAAATTCCGTAAGTATATGACAGCAAAATATAAAATATCCAATCTGAGACCAGGGGGTGTTCGAATAAAAATTCCATGACTTTCACAACCAAGAAATCTCTAAAGGACATAATTCAACACCCTTTACCTGTAAATATATAACATGCAGTATTGAACTGTTCTGCAAATACCAGAGATTGAGAGCTGTAGCACATTTCCTATGACAGCAAGGTTTTGCTGTAGTTACTAGGTAGCAACTCTGTATTAATGGTGGCTCTATCGTGACCCTCAGTCCTCTCGGCTGGTAGTTGTGTCGTCTCTGTGTATGTAACACTCACAATGCTTCGCTCTGTTTTCAGTATCCCTACACTGGGTGCCAAAAACCTGTTGAGAATGAGAATCCCCATCACACCCACCAAGCCTGGCTCGAGGATGCTGACCGCAGACTTCGACTGCAACCTCTTCAGGGACGTGAAAGCCTACAAGACTGTGGAAGTGAGGCGTGCCTAACAACTTCACTCTGGAAACATGCTTAAGAAAACATGAAAAAAATGTCCAATAATTTTGCTTAAGCTATAATGACACATTCCAGAGATAGTGAACATAAAAAAAAAACCCGTAGTGGATAATATACAAACTTTGGGAATACATTAATGCAGCCTTTGAGTTGCATAAAATATTACATAATCAAAAATATATATAAACAATTTAAGCATGAAGTATATAGTAAATATACTGCCATGGGAGCTTATTAGGTGTATGTGTATAATGCAACATGGCTTCACAAAAACTACTACATATGTTAAAATTGATGCAAGGACATGCTGTGCTTGTGGAAACTATAATCTATGTGTTATCCTGTGTGGAGAAATGCCTGCTACACTAGACCATTTAACAAAGGGGGTAACTTTGGTTAATTGTACCTGCAATGCAGATACTTCTTTTGTATTTTCTTTTCATTAAACTAAACAATAAATCATTTTTAAGCAAAGTTTCTTGTTAGTCTCCTTCTCTTGTACCCCGTCCAAGTTCCTTTGTTTGTTTGTTTGTTTGTTTAGTGCTTTGCATTATCAGTGTTTGGTCTTTGGTAAGACCCGCTCAGAGGAGGCTTAGTTTGAAAAGCAACCCTTGAGCGCCTTCAGAATTCCATTGTCAAAGATACGGTTTTTTGACTCCCCATATTCTCGCCTAAGAACTAAGAACTGGGAAAAGTATGTGATTGCTTTACCACTGCATTTCTCCTGCCCGCTGAACTGAATGCCAAACCAGATTGTTACAATCAACCGAGAAGAGTTCGTAGTGTAGGTGTAGTATCCTGAAAATAATAAGTTCATTTGTTACCAGAGCAAACGTCAGGTCCAGATTGAGGTTGGGTGCTTGAGATCCGCCTGTCGTTAGACCAGAATATAAAATGTATCCCCAAATTCTTTTTCATTACCTTTTGGTGTGAATTCCTCTGCAGGGAGTTGGGGGTGGAAACCAAGTCTGTTCAGCGTGAAGCAAGAATCCGTGCTGCATAAAGCACCTGTCAACCAAGCATCTTGACTTTCTATCAGAGTCCGTTTGATCTTCTGCATAGAAGTGGAAATTCTAGAACTAAAGTCCAGGAGTTAATAAAATGCAGCTTCATAGCTCTTTGCTAAGCTTGAAATACAGACTTGGGTTGAGGGAGGAATTCTAGGCAACAACAGATTCATCCAGACCTGTTGTCCACTGTATCTTGGTGTAAAACAATTTTGTTATTTCCTTGTACATTTTGGCTGCTGTTAGCTGGACTATCCATGCATGTTTTTGCTACTGCAAGTAAACTCAGCTTCTTACTGCAAAGGCTGTGTTTATGCATGAGTGGGTCACCTGTTCTTTAGACAGAATGCCACCGCTTGTTTTCCTGAGGTGTTTGCTAGGATTGCAGTCCTTGCATGGCTGTTTTCTTTTATATAAACTGTAGTGCTCACTATCTAGTCACTGCTCCGATCTGCCCTGCATAATACACACTGTTTGCATGCACCGGACTGTAGAATTTAAAAAATACACACGTACAGCACGCACACACACATTTAAATGTAACAGAGCGGAGTTGTTGCTGGCAGGTACGCAGGAGGGTCTTGAGGAGGCGGAAGGCGGTGAAATCCCTTCCGTTACCAAAGCTTTCGTAGAATATGGCTTAACCCTGAAACCCATTATTAACTGAACACTTGCCTGTGTG
>NC_054587.1:62535-69170 GCF_017654505.1 Polyodon spathula
TGAGTGACATGATTTCAGCCAATAACATGCTTTGACCCAGAAGATACTGCTGGGTGGAATGACCAAGGAAGTAAAGCAGTAACATGCTTCCTGGAATTAGTGTAGTACCAGATGTCTGTTTAGGTTTGCTATGACATGCATTTCTTTAAAATCACATTTGAGACATATGTAGCAATTGGAAGTGCAAAATGAGACAAGCATGAGAGCAGCACTTTCATTCCTTATAAGAATGGGTGACACAAAGACAATAGATGGGGCAGGGGGTGGTTTAAAAGCACAGTTATTACTGCTATTTCAACCACTTCTATTGCTACTTGGATTACTCATTATTTCCATTATAAGTCATTGAAGGTTTGTATAAATGCTTCTTACTAAAATGTATTGCTGACTTTTATATATGCATATATTAAAAGAAAAATTGCATAAATTGTATACCACTTTTTAAAAAATGATTTATGTTTATGACAAAATTAAATCTCTTCCATTCTGTCCCAAGCAAGTTACATTAGATGCTTACATCTGCAGCAATAATCATCAAACTTGCATTGAATGTCAGAGTAGCTGTTTGGTGCTGTCTGGTGTAATAAAATGATTACAATAACAAATCTGCAAGGTTGTTTTTTGATATATCCTGGAGACATATATGACCATTCCTCAATGATTAACAAATTCCAGCGAAGAAGTTTGGCCAAGAAAATTGCAGCAAAGTCTATTCTCCAGAATGGTCCTGTAAATGGAGAGCGGATCCACTTACAATGGTGTTGAGAGAGATGGAGGGTTCTCTTGGCAAAGCTGCAACATTTTTACAGTATTGCACTGCAACAGTATCACAACAGGTAAATAGCTGGTTTTGACTAGTTAAAGATGAACTATACAAATGTTTGGAGGAGGTTGGCTGCAAGCTGACTACCTCAAAATCAGAGTACATGTCATGGCTACAAGTGTTTTGCAGCAGGTCTTCTTTTAGAAAAGTTTATTTTAAACTCAGAATTATTATTCATAGGGTTCAGGTTCAGGTAAGAGAGGTGCTATGACAGGTATTATTATTATTATTATTATTATTATTATTATTATTATTATTATTATTATTATATTATTCAGTAGGTTTCACAGGTTCAGGTAAGAGAGGTGCTATGACAGGTATTGAGGCAACGAGCAGCAGCAGCAGCTAAAAGCCAAGGTCTGGGAAATACGATCTGGAATGTTTGCAGTGCGGTTTTACCTGGACTGGCAAGTAAGAAGAATCACAGCCTCGGTGTGTGGTGTATGGGGAGGTACCGGCACAATCCAACGAAGATTAAGTATTTTTTGTTGTTGGAAGTGGGTCACAGTCCAAATACGTTTTCACCATATTTCTGTGGGTTTCTATGGAGTGTTTAATATTTAATATATTTTTTTATAAAAATCTCAGCCTGTTGAATTCAGTGGAAAGGCAAGGGCTGGATACGAACTGTAAACCACATGGTTCGAAGACAAATGTCTTACCAGTCAATTAAAGAACAAGCTCTATAATTGAGAGGTAGGTACGTGTCTTCAGGAGGCACTGTGGTCCTGGGCTTGTAACCAGAAGGTCACCAGTACAAATCCCACCTCTGACACTGACTGACTCAATGTGTGACCCTAAGCAAGTCACTTAATCTCCTTGTGCTCCATTACGACGTCTACCCCTTCATAAACAATGTGCTATTGTAAGTTCACTCGGTAGAATATCTACAGTTCACAGTGTCACAGCTACCTGGTACAGTGCTTTGTGATGGTGGTCCGCCTATGAAAGGTGCTATATAAAGATAAAGATTATTATTATTACACTAATGTCGATATTATTAACTAATCAGCCACATTACAATAGAAAGAACATTGTTTAAATAACATTAGTCATTCATTAGACACGTGCCATTGATTTAGGAATGACTTCCTAGTGTCAAATAACCTTGAAATGACTATGGGAAATGGTTTTGTTTGGCACTCATTAAATATATATGATCTGAGAACTGAGATTCTTTAACCAAGTCTAGTACCATATAATGTTTTGCACAGCCACCTTTGTATGTCTGAAATATTTGTTAGAGGAGGAATTAAGACAAGATATAGTGTTAATACACAAACTCCAGCCGACTGCCTCTTAACACTGAGGAACTTGAGAGTGGATTTCAGTAAGCTACTGCCCCCTGGAGGACAAAGGTTGCATGAGATCACAGGGCACCAGTAGGGTGTGCTGTAGAATGATGAGGAGAAACAGCCCCTGACGGTTTGGTAGGTAACACCAGATCCAATGCGATACTTCCTCTAAAAGTCCCTAGTAAATACCAGCAACTTCGCACAGTCAGTACATGAACCTGTGCTCCCCTGACTATATGACTCACCCTGCACCCCACGCAGGGGACCCCAGGATTTTGTTTTTTATCGTACTCTATGAAGTCTATTTTAATGATATAAACAGTGACAGATTTAAATAATGTTGTAGTTCAACAATTGTTTTGTTCCATAGTTCATTATCCTGCTTATTAACAACACCTAATATAATACAAATAAAACCACAGTTTATAAACTGTAAGGCTTGTATATACTGTTAGTGTAGTCTTGACTAAAATGAACAATTTGTTGTTAACTCTGTTGTTTATTGATGACTGCCTTTCCTAGATCAATTGCTTATCTCATGTCCACATCTTTATACTAGAACACCAATCTAAAATAAATTGGGAGAACAATCAATATTGAATCAATATTACAGTTCTACTGAAGAGATACAAGTTTAAAAGGAGGCAAATGGAACATGTTTATTCAAGTAATATATTTAATCATTCCAATAAGACAACCTCGCAGTAATCAAAAGATCCAGGGTATACTCTATATCACAAAGCATTACCACCAGACCACTTTCTTTTCTAAAAAGAACAAAACATTGATGCATTGATAAAGCTTCAAACAACTGACTCAGGGTGTTAATTGAAGAGTTCCTACAACAAAGTTATGTTACTTGCTAAATCTACAAGAGCAGTTTGTTTTTACCTTTTTTTACACCATTTTGTTTTAGAAATGATCTGAGCATTTTTTTTCTTGTACATTATAGTTATTTATTATTCTTAAGCAGCTTTATTTAAAACTTGCTGGTCTTTTTACTACAGTATTTTTGTTTTACTGTAAGTAAACTGTAGCTTATTGCACAGTTCTCTTGGCTGAAGAAATGCAGTTGTTTACAAGGAGAGTAACATTGAACTTTGTAGAAATATCTAGGCTGAAACAATACAAATGTTCCTTCTCTAGCAATAAAACATATGAATTATAGTGATTTCTGTACATTAACACATTTCCTGTTCAAATTATACATAATATGAATACCGTAGTTATAAAAGTGACACAAGTCACACATTCCAATGCAATTATATACGGCATATTAAACTATGTTCTGTCTCTTAAAGTCTGTAACTCTCAACCAATTCAGTGCTGAGATTTTAACCTAATCTTAAAACTGGAGAAACCAGACTGGTAAATTGAAAAAAAAAAAAAAAAAACATGTGGGAAAAGGTAGTGTGTGTTAATAAGCTAAATATATAAACACAAATATAAAGACAAAATGAACCCATCTCCATGAACATGGTACTTTGTGTAGTTTTCAGTTTGTACAGAAGTGCTGATTATCCCCCCTATCTAGAAAGAATGCCTCCCACTGATTGTAAGGCCGGAAGTCTCTAACATTACAAGCACACTCAAGCTTCCTGGATTTTAACCACTCAACGTTAAACAATCTGCATATTAATAATAAATAATAATAATAATAATAATACTAATAATAATAATAATAATAATAATACAGGTTGGTAATGCTTTTATTGGGATTTGTATTACTGCATTAGTATTATTATTATTGATTATATTCTTTATATAGCTACCATATGTTATCATTAAAGTACCTGTTTGGTTACTGGTTATTTTTTTGTATATACAGGTATATAATTATTTTTCCATATGTGATCATTTGATTGAGTCTATTGATTACTGATATTCTAAAGTGTAATTGTCTCTGTGTGCCTAGAGATTGTCTGTGGCATGGATGAGTTAGGTCCCATTTGAAATTACCCCAGATGTCCCTTTATGACATTTCTTGAATTTGCTGGGACTTTTAAATAAACCCCTGTGAGCCACGCATACCCATATGTTAATCTAAAGACAAGTATCGATTACCTTTCTCTTTCGTTTGACTAAATACCCACGATTCTCTCTCTCTATCTCTCTTCTCTCCCTCTCTCTCTCTCTCTCTGTCTCTCTTCTCGCGATCGCTCTCAGTTTACCTGATGAGTAAATCTCCAGCATTCACTTTCTCCTGCGTTTGAGGATTGGATTTGAGGTCCTTTACAGAAATTACAATGCAAACCCAGTGTTTTATGGGTTTGCTAACCATATCCTTTCTCATATCACTTCTTTCTGGTGAGTAAAGCAACATATTTGCTTATATTTTTTTGTGCCATACATAAAGCGAAGTACATTTTTTCAAAGCAGCGAACATCAGCTAGTTTAGAGTAAACTGCGTTTATCACTAGATTTAGTTTGCTTATACTTGCACCCTTTAAAAAATATAGATTTAGAACAAATAATATCTTTGTTCCAAATATACTTGACTTCTTTTGCATTTCATTTAGACGCTGGATAAAGACTAGGGTCATGTATACTTTAATATGAGATTGGTTTAATTTTACAGTTGTGAAATGTCAACGCAAAACATGCGTCCATTGTGAATTTTAGTGGATTTTTCCCCCCTGAAAAATAAAAAAATTCTTTGTAGTCATTTATAAGTGTTTGAACTCCCCCCCCCCCCCCCCCCCCCCCCCCCCCCCCCCCCCCCCCCCCCCCCCCCCCCCCCCCCCCCACCCCCCCCCCCCCCCCCCCCCCCCCCCCCCCCCCCCTCGTAACTTCACTTTTTTTTTTTTTTTCAAATGTGGTAAACACAAATAATATAGACCAAAATCAGTAATATAATTAGTAGTTCTAGATTTTGAGATTTAAACGCATGTTTATCCTAAAAACAACACAAGACTTCTCATTTTGTGTTCACTTCCCCAGTCTTATGTTGCAGTTTAGTGTAAGCGTTGAGGTACAGCGCACTGCCCATCTGTGCTGTTATTTCATTGGAGCCGTTTACAATATTACTCCACACATGAAAACTCCAGAGCAGTACTTACTTATCGCTCAAAATTAAAAATAAAAGGGGAAAATAAACATAAAAAATTAAAAATATAATCCAAGATCGCTAAACAATTTGTTTGTTTTTCAATTCTGTAACATTGAAGTTGCATTTTCTCCTTTAAAAAAGTTAAGACTGGAGTTTAAAATATGGCCAACATTATTATTTTTTAATTGTTAGTTTATTCTAACCAATTAATTATGCTGACCTGACTGTAAAAAAAAAATTCCCTTTAGACCTTAGCGTATATTTTCTATTATTATTTGTATTTGACTGTATATGCCACAGTTTTGAAATAATAAGCATTAAGTGGACTGAATAAACTATAACTATATTCAGTAGCCTGTCTGAGCCAAATGAACAAGTATAAGCATACTGTATTTGTCTGTTATGCATAAAAGCAACCTGATTTATTTACTGGGCCTAACACAGCTTTCTAAAATGTACTAATGCAAAAATATTTGAATATGTGATATTTTAATGTGCATTTGGAAATCAAACATGAATCCTGTACTACTATTATGGCTTAAGTCCAGTATCACTTTGTTGAGATATCCATTTTGGTAGTTTTTTTTTTTTTTTTTATTACATGATGTTAAATAAAATTATGTAAAATAATTAAATAAATAAAATATACAAAAAAACAGATATCTCAATCTTAAAAATCTAAGTGAAGCAAAACGTTTAGTCGTGTAAATGTTTGTTAAGTGAAACAAACAGATTATCTCGCTGGAACCCCTGTTGTGTCAAGAACCTCCTTCTAATTTGATCTGTAAGGGTTTTAAACATAACAGGGCTCTGTTAAGAGCAGATGCCCTTGTATTTAGAAAGTTACTTGGAAAAGGACAGGATACTGCTGACTAAGAGATAGATTGCAAGTTGCTGAAAAACATCAGCAAACTGCTACAGGGGTGTTTGGTGGAGTGTGCTTGGGATCACAGTGCTTTCTGTAGAAAAACAACCAGATAGCAAATTGTAGTGGATTCTCTGTTTCTTTTGCAGGTGGCACATGCTCAGAAGCAGAACACAGGCTATTTTCTGTTATCTTTACCAAGTATAACCAGTATATTCGGCCAGTGGAGAATGTGTCAGACCCCGTCATTGTGCAGTTTGAAGTGTCTATGTCACAGCTTGTCAAAGTGGTAAGTTTCAACCTACTTATTACACCACTATTTGTGTTCCAGTAGTTATACTTGAAGACTAGAAATCAGTGTGGTCAAGTGTTTAGAGTTGGGGAACTTTGAAGCAGTGTCCTTGTTTCAAGAGCTAAGTGTGTTCTAGTGGTTATACTGCTGAGGGGGGGGGGGGGGGGGGGTAATTGGGGGGGGCACATACAACATCGCTTCAGAAAAGCTGGGGTTTCTGTAGTTGAAAATACAACTGAAACTGAAACTCTGACAACACCGGAGAGGATGTCAGAGGAAAAATTCTCAGCTGTGTTACCTTGGCGACCAAG
>NC_054587.1:69670-89535 GCF_017654505.1 Polyodon spathula
TTAAAGCAATGATTTTTTTTTTTTTTTTTGTTGCTAATGTAAAGGGATTTGAAATAAAGATTTGGAATTCTTTGGAATGGTACCATAGTACAAATTAGCCAGACCCTTCAGATATGAGCTGAGTCAGAGCTTTGACTTCCACCAGGACAGGAGGGGTTTGTTTTTACAGGACAGGCAGGGTCCCCTGTTAAAGAGAGAGCACTGGGGATCAGAGAGGAGGGGCTTGAGTACAGGACAGGCAGGGTCTGTGACAGAGAGATCACTGGGGCTCAGACTGGGGTGGGCTTGTTTATACAGGACAGGCAGGGTGTGTGACAGAGAGAGCACTGGGGATTAGACAGGGGGGCTTGAATACAGGACAGGCAGAGTAGAGAGAGAGCACTGGGGATTAGACAGGGGGGCTTGAATACAGGACAGGCAGAGTAGAGAGAGAGCACTGGGGATCAGACGCACTGGTCATTTCTAGAGAGAGTGGGAGAAAGGAGAGGAGATGAAAAAAGGGGAGATAGGATGGAGAAAAGAGGAGAGGAATAGAGAGAGAGAGGAGAAGAAGGGAGAGGGGACGGAGACTAATACAGACTGTGTGGCTGTGAGTCAGGAAGACAAAAGAGGCTTGTAAACACAGAAGAGGGTGTAGAGGCCTTCCAATGCATGCTAAAATCTGCAGTGAAATAATCAATAATCCCTTCCCACTAGTGAGGCTTGTTGCTAGGGAGCTGACATCATTGCCTTGTGGCTTTTGCTAGTGCATTGCTGCCACACGTGAACACCGCTTGCTTCAATTAAAAAAAAAACCGTTGTCAGCCAGTCCGATAGTTAATTTGCTTTGTGTTTAACTGTACAAGACGTGTATATATGAACAGTATGATATTTAATACTTGATTAGGATTTTTTCTATCTTGTTGTGATTGTGCGTGTGTTGGGAAGTGCAGCACGAAATAAAACAAATAGTTATTCTAAGTACCTATGTATATGCAGCGAAGGCATACAGTATGCACTTAGACAGTAAAAATGGGGAGCCCACTAGGACCACGATATAGGGGCGCTGTCCTCTAGCAGTGACAGCAGCGCTGTGTACTCCAGCAGTGACAGGGGCACTGTGTACTCCTGCAGTGATGGAGACGCTGTGTACTCCAGCAGTGACAGGGGCACTGTGTACTCCTGCAGTGACTGGGGCTCTGTGTACTCCAGCAGTGACAGGGGCACTGTGTACTCCTGCAGTGACTGGGGCGCTGTGTACTCCAGCAGTGACAGGGGCGCTGTGTACTCCTGCAGTGACAGGGGTGCTGTGTACTCCAGCAGTGACAGGGGCACTGTGTACTCCTGCAGTGACAGGGACACTGTGTACTCCTGCAGTGACAGGGGCGCTGTGTACTCCTGCAGTGACAGGGGTGCTGTGTACTCCTGCAGTGACAGGGGCGCTGTGTACTCCAGCAGTGACAGGGGTGCTGTGTACTCCTGCAGTGACAGGGGTGCTGTGTACTCCTGCAGTGACAGGGGTGCTGTGTACTCCTGCAGTGACAGGGGTGCTGTGTACTCCTGCAGTGACAGGGGCACTGTGTACTCCTGCAGTGACAGGGGCACTGTGTACTCCAGCAGTGACAGGGGCGCTGTGTACTCCAGCAGTGACAGGGGCGCTGTGTACTCCAGCAGTGACAGGGGTGCTGTGTACTCCAGCAGTGACAGGGGTGCTGTGTACTCCTGCAGTGACAGGGGTGCTGTGTACTCCAGCAGTGACAGGGGTGCTGTGTACTCCTGCAGTGACAGGGGCGCTGTGTACTCCTGCAGTGACAGGGGTGCTGTGTACTCCTGCAGTGACAGGGGTGCTGTGTACTCCAGCAGTGACAGGGGCACTGTGTACTCCTGCAGTGACAGGGGCTCTGTGTACTCCTGCAGTGACAGGGGCGCTGTGTACTCCTGCAGTGACAGGGGTGCTGTGTACTCCTGCAGTGACAGGGGCACTGTGTACTCCTGCAGTGACAGGGGTGCTGTGTACTCCTGCAGTGACAGGGGTGCTGTGTACTCCTGCAGTGACAGGGGCGCTGTGTACTCCTGCAGTGACAGGGGTGCTGTGTACTCCTGCAGTGACAGGGGTGCTGTGTACTCCTGCAGTGACAGGGGTGCTGTGTACTCCTGCAGTGACAGGGGTGCTGTGTACTCCTGCAGTGACAGGGGTGCTGTGTACTCCAGCAGTGACAGGGGCACTGTGTACTCCAGCAGTGACAGGGGTGCTGTGTACTCCAGCAGTGACAGGGGTGCTGTGTACTCCTGCAGTGACAGGGGTGCTGTGTACTCCAGCAGTGACAGGGGCGCTGTGTACTCCTGCAGTGACAGGGGTGCTGTGTACTCCAGCAGTGACAGGGGCACTGTGTACTCCTGCAGTGACAGGGGTGCTGTGTACTCCTGCAGTGACAGGGGTGCTGTGTACTCCTGCAGTGACAGGGGCGCTGTGTACTCCTGCAGTGACAGGGGTGCTGTGTACTCCTGCAGTGACAGGGGCGCTGTGTACTCCTGCAGTGACAGGGGTGCTGTGTACTCCAGCAGTGACAGGGGTGCTGTGTACTCCTGCAGTGACAGGGGTGCTGTGTACTCCTGCAGTGACAGGGGTGCTGTGTACTCCTGCAGTGACAGGGGTGCTGTGTGACAGGGGTGCTGTCCTGCAGTGACAGGGGTGCTGTGTACTCCTGCAGTGACAGGGGCGCTGTGTACTCCTGCAGTGACAGGGGTGCTGTGTACTCCTGCAGTGACAGGGGCGCTGTGTACTCCTGCAGTGACAGGGGTGCTGTGTACTCCTGCAGTGACAGGGGTGCTGTGTACTCCTGCAGTGACAGGGGTGCTGTGTACTCCTGCAGTGACAGGGGTGCTGTGTACTCCTGCAGTGACAGGGGTGCTGTGTACTCCTGCAGTGACAGGGGTGCTGTGTACTCCTGCAGTGACAGGGGTGCTGTGTACTCCTGCAGTGACAGGGGTGCTGTGTACTCCTGCAGTGACAGGGGTGCTGTGTACTCCTGCAGTGACAGGGGTGCTGTGTACTCCTGCAGTGACAGGGGTGCTGTGTACTCCTGCAGTGACAGGGGCGCTGTGTACTCCTGCAGTGACAGGGGCGCTGTGTACTCCTGCAGTGACAGGGGTGCTGTGTACTCCTGCAGTGACAGGGGTGCTGTGTACTCCTGCAGTGACAGGGGTGCTGTGTACTCCTGCAGTGACAGGGGTGCTGTGTACTCCTGCAGTGACAGGGGTGCTGTGTACTCCTGCAGTGACAGGGGTGCTGTGTACTCCTGCAGTGACAGGGGTGCTGTGTACTCCTGCAGTGACAGGGGCGCTGTGTACTCCTGCAGTGACAGGGGTGCTGTGTACTCCTGCAGTGACAGGGGCGCTGTGTACTCCTGCAGTGACAGGGGCTCTGTGTACTGACAGGGGTGCTGTGTACTCCTGCAGTGACAGGGGTGCTGTGTACTCCTGCAGTGACAGGGGTGCTGTGTACTCCTGCAGTGACAGGGGTGCTGTGTACTCCTGCAGTGACAGGGGTGCTGTGTACTCCTGCAGTGACAGGGGTGCTGTGTACTCCTGCAGTGACAGGGGTGCTGTGTACTCCTGCAGTGACAGGGGTGCTGTGTACTCCTGCAGTGACAGGGGTGCTGTGTACTCCTGCAGTGACAGGGGTGCTGTGTACTCCTGCAGTGACAGGGGTGCTGTGTACTCCTGCAGTGACAGGGGTGCTGTGTACTCCTGCAGTGACAGGGGTGCTGTGTACTCCTGCAGTGACAGGGGTGCTGTGTACTCCAGCAGTGACAGCGGTGCTGTGTACTCCTGCAGTGACAGGGGTGCTGTGTACTCCAGCAGTGACAGGGGTGCTGTGTACTCCTGCAGTGCCAGGGGCGCTGTGTACTCCTGCAGTGACAGGGGCGCTGTGTTCTCCAGCAGTGACAGGGGCACTGTGTACTCCTGCAGTGACAGGGGCACTGTGTACTCCTGCAGTGACAGGGGTGCTGTGTACTCCTGCAGTGACAGGGGCACTGTGTACTCCTGCAGTGACAGGGGTGCTGTGTACTCCTGCAGTGACAGGGGTGCTGTGTACTCCTGCAGTGACAGGGGTGCTGTGTACTCCTGCAGTGACAGGGGTGCTGTGTACTCCTGCAGTGACAGGGGTGCTGTGTACTCCTGCAGTGACAGGGGTGCTGTGTACTCCTGCAGTGACAGGGGTGCTGTGTACTCCTGCAGTGACAGGGGTGCTGTGTACTCCTGCAGTGACAGGGGTGCTGTGTACTCCTGCAGTGACAGGGGTGCTGTGTACTCCTGCAGTGACAGGGGTGCTGTGTACTCCTGCAGTGACAGGGGTGCTGTGTACTCCTGCAGTGACAGGGGTGCTGTGTACTCCTGCAGTGACAGGGGTGCTGTGTACTCCTGCAGTGACAGGGGTGCTGTGTACTCCTGCAGTGACAGGGGTGCTGTGTACTCCTGCAGTGACAGGGGTGCTGTGTACTCCTGCAGTGACAGGGGTGCTGTGTACTCCTGCAGTGACAGGGGTGCTGTGTACTCCTGCAGTGACAGGGGTGCTGTGTACTCCTGCAGTGACAGGGGTGCTGTGTACTCCTGCAGTGACAGGGGTGCTGTGTACTCCTGCAGTGACAGGGGTGCTGTGTACTCCTGCAGTGACAGGGGTGCTGTGTACTCCTGCAGTGACAGGGGTGCTGTGTACTCCAGCAGTGACAGGGGTGCTGTGTACTCCTGCAGTGACAGGGGTGGTGTACTCCTGCAGTGACTGTGTACTCCTGCAGTGACAGGGGTGCTGTGTACTCCTGCAGTGACAGGGGCGCTGTGTACTCCTGCAGTGACAGGGGTGCTGTGTACTCCTGCAGTGACAGGGGTGCTGTGTACTCCTGCAGTGACAGGGGTGCTGTGTACTCCTGCAGTGACAGGGGTGCTGTGTACTCCTGCAGTGACAGGGGTGCTGTGTACTCCTGCAGTGACAGGGGTGCTGTGTACTCCTGCAGTGACAGGGGTGCTGTGTACTCCTGCAGTGACAGGGGTGCTGTGTACTCCTGCAGTGACAGGGGTGCTGTGTACTCCTGCAGTGACAGGGGTGCTGTGTACTCCTGCAGTGACAGGGGTGCTGTGTACTCCTGCAGTGACAGGGGTGCTGTGTACTCCTGCAGTGACAGGGGCGCTGTGTACTCCTGCAGTGACAGGGGTGCTGTGTACTCCTGCAGTGACAGGGGTGCTGTGTACTCCTGCAGTGACAGGGGTGCTGTGTACTCCTGCAGTGACAGGGGTGCTGTGTACTCCTGCAGTGACAGGGGTGCTGTGTACTCCTGCAGTGACAGGGGTGCTGTGTACTCCTGCAGTGACAGGGGCGCTGTGTACTCCTGCAGTGACAGGGGTGCTGTGTACTCCAGCAGTGACAGGGGCACTGTGTACTCCTGCAGTGACAGGGGTGCTGTGTACTCCTGCAGTGACAGGGGTGCTGTGTACTCCTGCAGTGACAGGGGTGCTGTGTACTCCTGCAGTGACAGGGGCGCTGTGTACTCCTGCAGTGACAGGGGTGCTGTGTACTCCTGCAGTGACAGGGGTGCTGTGTACTCCTGCAGTGACAGGGGTGCTGTGTACTCCTGCAGTGACAGGGGTGCTGTGTACTCCTGCAGTGACAGGCAAGTCGCCGGGGTGCTCGTGTACTCCTGCAGGACAGGGGTGAATTGTGTTCTCCTCACAGTGAACGGGGTGCTGTGTACTCTCCTGCAGTCGAACAGCTTTGGGCTGTACTCCTGCAGTGACAGGGGTGCTGTGTACTCCTGCAGTGACAGGGGTGCTGTGTACTCCTGCAGTGACAGGGGTGCTGTGTACTCCTGCAGTGACAGGGGTGCTGTGTACTCCTGCAGTGACAGGGGTGCTGTGTACTCCTGCAGTGACAGGGGTGCTGTGTACTCCTGCAGTGACAGGGGTGCTGTGTACTCCTGCAGTGACAGGGGTGCTGTGTACTCCTGCAGTGACAGGGGTGCTGTGTACTCCAGCAGTGACAGGGGCGCTGTGTACTCCTGCAGTGACAGGGGTGCTGTGTACTCCAGCAGTGACAGGGGCACTGTGTACTCCAGCAGTGACAGGGGCACTGTGTACTCCTGCAGTGACAGGGGTGCTGTGCAGCAGTGTGACTCTCGTTACTCCTGACAGGCGGTATGTGACAGGGCGTGTACTCCTGCAGTGACAGGGGTGCTGTGTACTCCTGCAGTGACAGGGGTGCTGTGTACTCCTGCAGTGACAGGGGTGCTGTGTACTCCTGCAGTGACAGGGGTGCTGTGTACTCCTGCAGTGACAGGGGTGCTGTGTACTCCTGCAGTGACAGGGGCGCTGTGTACTCCTGCAGTGACAGGGGCGCTGTGTACTCCTGCAGTGACAGGGGTGCTGTGTACTCCTGCAGTGACAGGGGCACAGGGGTGATGTGTACTCCTGCAGTGACAGGGGCGCTGTGTACTCCTGCAGTGACAGGGGTGCTGTGTACTCCAGCAGTGACAGGGGCGCTGTGTACTCCTGCAGTGACAGGGGTGCTGTGTACTCCTGCAGTGACAGGGGCGCTGTGTACTCCTGCAGTGACAGGGGTGCTGTGTACTCCTGCAGTGACAGGGGCGCTGTGTACTCCTGCAGTGACAGGGGTGCTGTGTACTCCTGCAGTGACAGGGGTGCTGTGTACTCCTGCAGTGACAGGGGTGCTGTGTACTCCTGCAGTGACAGGGGTGCTGTGTACTCCTGCAGTGACAGGGGTGCTGTGTACTCCTGCAGTGACAGGGGTGCTGTGTACTCCTGCAGTGACAGGGGTGCTGTGTACTCCTGCAGTGACAGGGGTGCTGTGTACTCCTGCAGTGACAGGGGTGCTGTGTACTCCTGCAGTGACAGGGGTGCTGTGTACTCCTGCAGTGACAGGGGTGCTGTGTACTCCTGCAGTGACAGGGGTGCTGTGTACTCCTGCAGTGACAGGGGTGCTGTGTACTCCAGCAGTGACAGGGGTGCTGTGTACTCCTGCAGTGACAGGGGCGCTGTGTACTCCTGCAGTGACAGGGGTGCTGTGTACTCCTGCAGTGACAGGGGTGCTGTGTACTCCTGCAGTGACAGGGGTGCTGTGTACTCCTGCAGTGACAGGGGTGCTGTGTACTCCTGCAGTGACAGGGGTGCTGTGTACTCCTGCAGTGACAGGGGTGCTGTGTACTCCTGCAGTGACAGGGGTGCTGTGTACTCCTGCAGTGACAGGGGCAGTGCTGTGTGTACTCCTGCAGTGACAGGGGTGCTGTGTACTCCTGCAGTGACAGGGGTGCTGTGTACTCCTGCAGTGACAGGGGTGCTGTGTACTCCTGCAGTGACAGGGGCGCTGTGTACTCCTGCAGTGACAGGGGTGCTGTGTACTCCTGCAGTGACAGGGGCTCCTGCAGTGTACTCCTGCAGTGACACTGTGTACTCCTGCAGTGACAGGGGTGCTGTGTACTCCAGCAGTGACAGGGGTGCTGTGTACTCCTGCAGTGACAGGGGTGCTGTGTACTCCTGCAGTGACAGGGGTGCTGTGTACTCCTGCAGTGACAGGGGTGCTGTGTACTCCTGCAGTGACAGGGGTGCTGTGTACTCCTGCAGTGACAGGGGTGCTGTGTACTCCTGCAGTGACAGGGGTGCTGTGTACTCCTGCAGTGACAGGGGTGCTGTGTACTCCTGCAGTGACAGGGGTGCTGTGTACTCCTGCAGTGACAGGGGTGCTGTGTACTCCTGCAGTGACAGGGGCGCTGTGTACTCCTGCAGTGACAGGGGTGCTGTGTACTCCTGCAGTGACAGGGGTGCTGTGTACTCCTGCAGTGACAGGGGTGCTGTGTACTCCTGCAGTGACAGGGGCGCTGTGTACTCCTGCAGTGACAGGGGTGCTGTGTACTCCTGCAGTGACAGGGGTGCTGTGTACTCCTGCAGTGACAGGGGTGCTGTGTACTCCTGCAGTGACAGGGGTGCTGTGTACTCCTGCAGTGACAGGGGTGCTGTGTACTCCTGCAGTGACAGGGGTGCTGTGTACTCCTGCAGTGACAGGGGTGCTGTGTACTCCTGCAGTGACAGGGGTGCTGTGTACTCCTGCAGTGACAGGGGTGCTGTGTACTCCTGCAGTGACAGGGGTGCTGTGTACTCCTGCAGTGACAGGGGTGCTGTGTACTCCTGCAGTGACAGGGGTGCTGTGTACTCCTGCAGTGACAGGGGTGCTGTGTACTCCTGCAGTGACAGGGGTGCTGTGTACTCCTGCAGTGACAGGGGTGCTGTGTACTGTGTACTCCTGCAGTGACAGGGGTGCTGTGTACTCCTGCAGTGACAGGGGTGCTGTGTACTCCTGCAGTGACAGGGGTGCTGTGTACTCCTGCAGTGACAGGGGTGCTGTGTACTCCTGCAGTGACAGGGGCGCTGTGTACTCCTGCAGTGACAGGGGTGCTGTGTACTCCTGCAGTGACAGGGGTGCTGTGTACTCCTGCAGTGACAGGGGTGCTGTGTACTCCTGCAGTGACAGGGGTGCTGTGTACTCCTGCAGTGACAGGGGTGCTGTGTACTCCTGCAGTGACAGGGGTGCTGTGTACTCCTGCAGTGACAGGGGTGCTGTGTACTCCTGCAGTGACAGGGGCGCTGTGTACTCCTGCAGTGACAGGGGTGCTGTGTACTCCTGCAGTGACAGGGGCGCTGTGTACTCCTGCAGTGACAGGGGTGCTGTGTACTCCTGCAGTGACAGGGGTGCTGTGTACTCCTGCAGTGACAGGGGTGCTGTGTACTCCAGCAGTGACAGGGGTGTGTGTACTCCTGCAGTGACAGGGGTGCTGTGTACTCCTGCAGTGACAGGGGTGCTGTGTACTCCTGCAGTGACAGGGGTGCTGTGTACTCCTGCAGTGACAGGGGTGCTGTGTACTCCTGCAGTGACAGGGGCGCTGTGTACTCCTGCAGTGACAGGGGTGCTGTGTACTCCTGCAGTGACAGGGGTGCTGTGTACTCCTGCAGTGACAGGGGTGCTGTGTACTCCTGCAGTGACAGGGGCACTGTGTACTCCTGCAGTGACAGGGGTGCTGTGTACTCCAGCAGTGACAGGGGCACTGTGTACTCCTGCAGTGACAGGGGTGCTGTGTACTCCAGCAGTGACAGGGGTGCTGTGTACTCCAGCAGTGACAGGGGTGCTGTGTACTCCTGCAGTGACAGGGGTGCTGTGTACTCCTGCAGTGACAGGGGTGCTGTGTACTCCTGCAGTGACAGGGGTGCTGTGTACTCCTGCAGTGACAGGGGTGCTGTGTACTCCTGCAGTGACAGGGGTGCTCTGTACTCCTGCAGTGACAGGGGTGCTGTGTACTCCTGCAGTGACAGGGGTGCTGTGTACTCCTGCAGTGACAGGGGCGCTGTGTACTCCTGCAGTGACAGGGGTGCTGTGTACTCCTGCAGTGACAGGGGTGCTGTGTACTCCTGCAGTGACAGGGGTGCTGTGTACTCCTGCAGTGACAGGGGTGCTGTGTACTCCTGCAGTGCCAGTGGCGCTGTGTACTCCTGCAGTGACAGGGGCGCTGTGTACTCCTGCAGTGACAGGGGTGCTGTGTACTCCTGCAGTGACAGGGGTGCTGTGTACTCCTGCAGTGACAGGGGTGCTGTGTACTCCTGCAGTGACAGGGGCGCTGTGTACTCCTGCAGTGACAGGGGTGCTGTGTACTCCTGCAGTGACAGGGGTGCTGTGTACTCCTGCAGTGACAGGGGTGCTGTGTACTCCTGCAGTGACAGGGGTGCTGTGTACTCCTGCAGTGACAGGGGTGCTGTGTACTCCTGCAGTGACAGGGGTGCTGTGTACTCCTGCAGTGACAGGGGTGCTGTGTACTCCTGCAGTGACAGGGGTGCTGTGTACTCCTGCAGTGACAGGGGTGCTGTGTACTCCTGCAGTGACAGGGGTGCTGTGTACTCCTGCAGTGACAGGGGTGCTGTGTACTCCTGCAGTGACAGGGGCGCTGTGTACTCCTGCAGTGACAGGGGTGCTGTGTACTCCAGCAGTGACAGGGGCACTGTGTACTCCTGCAGTGACAGGGGCACTGTGTACTCCTGCAGTGACAGGGGTGCTGTGTACTCCTGCAGTGACAGGGGTGCTGTGTACTCCTGCAGTGACAGGGGTGCTGTGTACTCCTGCAGTGACAGGGGTGCTGTGTACTCCTGCAGTGACAGGGGCGCTGTGTACTCCTGCAGTGACAGGGGTGCTGTGTACTCCTGCAGTGACAGGGGCGCTGTGTACTCCTGCAGTGACAGGGGTGCTGTGTACTCCTGCAGTGACAGGGGTGCTGTGTACTGTGTACTCCTGCAGTGACAGGGGTGCTGTGTACTCCTGCAGTGACAGGGGTGCTGTGTACTCCTGCAGTGACAGGGGTGCTGTGTACTCCTGCAGTGACAGGGGTGCTGTGTACTCCTGCAGTGACAGGGGTGCTGTGTACTCCTGCAGTGACAGGGGTGCTGTGTACTCCTGCAGTGACAGGGGTGCTGTGTACTCCTGCAGTGACAGGGGTGCTGTGTACTCCTGCAGTGACAGGGGTGCTGTGTACTCCTGCAGTGACAGGGGCGCTGTGTACTCCTGCAGTGACAGGGGTGCTGTGTACTCCTGCAGTGACAGGGGTGCTGTGTACTCCTGCAGTGACAGGGGTGCTGTGTACTCCTGCAGTGACAGGGGTGCTGTGTACTCCAGCAGTGACAGGGGCACTGTGTACTCCTGCAGTGACAGGGGCGCTGTGTACTCCTGCAGTGACAGGGGTGCTGTGTACTCCTGCAGTGACAGGGGTGCTGTGTACTCCTGCAGTGACAGGGGTGCTGTGTACTCCTGCAGTGACAGGGGTGCTGTGTACTCCTGCAGTGACAGGGGCACTGTGTACTCCTGCAGTGACAGGGGTGCTGTGTACTCCTGCAGTGACAGGGGTGCTGTGTACTCCTGCAGTGACAGGGGTGCTGTGTACTCCTGCAGTGACAGGGGTGCTGTGTACTCCTGCAGTGACAGGGGTGCTGTGTACTCCTGCAGTGACAGGGGTGCTGTGTACTCCTGCAGTGACAGGGGTGCTGTGTACTCCTGCAGTGACAGGGGCGCTGTGTACTCCTGCAGTGACAGGGGTGCTGTGTACTCCTGCAGTGACAGGGGCGCTGTGTACTCCTGCAGTGACAGGGGTGCTGTGTACTCCTGCAGTGACAGGGGTGCTGTGTACTCCTGCAGTGACAGGGGTGCTGTGTACTCCTGCAGTGACAGGGGTGCTGTGTACTCCTGCAGTGACAGGGGTGCTGTGTACTCCTGCAGTGACAGGGGTGCTGTGTACTCCTGCAGTGACAGGGGTGCTGTGTACTCCTGCAGTGACAGGGGCGCTGTGTACTCCTGCAGTGACAGGGGTGCTGTGTACTCCTGCAGTGACAGGGGTGCTGTGTACTCCTGCAGTGACAGGGGTGCTGTGTACTCCTGCAGTGACAGGGGTGCTGTGTACTCCTGCAGTGACAGGGGTGCTGTGTACTCCTGCAGTGACAGGGGCGCTGTGTACTCCAGCAGTGACAGGGGTGCTGTGTACTCCTGCAGTGACAGGGGTGCTGTGTACTCCTGCAGTGACAGGGGCACTGTGTACTCCTGCAGTGACAGGGGTGCTGTGTACTCCAGCAGTGACAGGGGCACTGTGTACTCCTGCAGTGACAGGGGCGCTGTGTACTCCTGCAGTGACAGGGGCTGTGTACTGTGTACTCCTGCAGTGACAGGGGTGCTGTGTACTCCTGCAGTGACAGGGGTGCTGTGTACTCCTGCAGTGACAGGGGTGCTGTGTACTCCTGCAGTGACAGGGGTGCTGTGTACTCCTGCAGTGACAGGGGTGCTGTGTACTCCTGCAGTGACAGGGGTGCTGTGTACTCCTGCAGTGACAGGGGTGCTGTGTACTCCTGCAGTGACAGGGGTGCTGTGTACTCCTGCAGTGACAGGGGTGCTGTGTACTCCTGCAGTGACAGGGATGCTGTGTACTCCTGCAGTGACAGGGGTGCTGTGTACTCCTGCAGTGACAGGGGTGCTCTGTACTCCTGCAGTGACAGGGGTGCTCTGCACTCCTACAGTGACAGGGGTGGTGTGTACTCCTGCAGTGACAGGGGCGCTGTGTACTCCTGCAGTGACAGGGATGCTGTGTACTCCTGCAGTGACAGGGGTGCTGTGTACTCCAGCAGTGACAGCGGTGCTGTGTACTCCTGCAGTGACAGGGGTGCTGTGTACTCCTGCAGTGACAGGGGTGCTGTGTACTCCTGCAGTGACAGGGGTGCTGTGTACTCCTGCAGTGACAGGGGTGCTGTGTACTCCTGCAGTGACAGGGGTGCTGTGTACTCCTGCAGTGACAGGGGTGCTGTGTACTCCAGCAGTGACAGGGGTGCTGTGTACTCCTGCAGTGACAGGGGTGCTGTGTACTCCTGCAGTGACAGGGGTGCTGTGTACTCCTGCAGTGACAGGGGTGCTGTGTACTCCTGCAGTGACAGGGGTGCTGTGTACTCCTGCAGTGACAGGGGTGCTGTGTACTCCTGCAGTGACAGGGGTGCTGTGTTCTCCTGCAGTGACAGGGGTGCTGTGTACTCCTGCAGTGACAGGGGTGCTGTGTACTCCTGCAGTGACAGGGGTGCTGTGTACTCCTGCAGTGACAGGGGCGCTGTGTACTCCTGCAGTGACAGGGGCGCTGTGTACTCCTGCAGTGACAGGGGTGCTGTGTACTCCTGCAGTGACAGGGGTGCTGTGTACTCCTGCAGTGACAGGGGCGCTGTGTACTCCTGCAGTGACAGGGGTGCTGTGTACTCCTGCAGTGACAGGGGTGCTGTGTACTCCAGCAGTGACAGGGGTGCTGTGTACTCCTGCAGTGACAGGGGTGCTGTGTACTCCTGCAGTGACAGGGGTGCTGTGTACTCCTGCAGTGACAGGGGTGCTGTGTACTCCTGCAGTGACAGGGGCACTGTGTACTCCTGCAGTGACAGGGGTGCTGTGTACTCCTGCAGTGACAGGGGCGCTGTGTACTCCTGCAGTGACAGGGGTGCTGTGTTCTCCTGCAGTGACAGGGGTGCTGTGTACTCCTGCTGACAGGGGTGTGTGTACTCCTGCAGTGACAGGGGTGCTGTGTACTCCTGCAGTGACAGGGGTGCTGTGTACTCCTGCAGTGACAGGGGTGCTGTGTACTCCTGCAGTGACAGGGGTGCTGTGTACTCCTGCAGTGACAGGGGTGCTGTGTACTCCTGCAGTGACAGGGGTGCTGTGTACTCCTGCAGTGACAGGGGTGCTGTGTACTCCTGCAGTGACAGGGGTGCTGTGTACTCCTGCAGTGACAGGGGTGCTGTGTACTCCTGCAGTGACAGGGGTGCTGTGTACTCCTGCAGTGACAGGGGTGCTGTGTACTCCTGCAGTGACAGGGGTGCTGTGTACTCCTGCAGTGACAGGGTGTACTCCTGCAGTGACAGGGGTGCTGTGTACTCCTGCAGTGACAGGGGCGCTGTGTACTCCTGCAGTGACAGGGGTGTGTACTGTGTACTCCTGCAGTGACAGGGGTGGTGTACTCCTGCAGTGACAGGGGTACTCCTGCAGTGACAGGGGTGCTGTGTACTCCTGCAGTGACAGGGGTGCTGTGTACTCCTGACAGGGGCACTGTGTACTCCTGCAGTGACAGGGGCTGTGTACTCCTGCAGTGACAGGGGTGCTGTGTACTCCTGCAGTGACAGGGGTGCTGTGTACTCTCCAGCAGTGACAGGGGTGCTGTGTACTCCTGCAGTGACAGGGGTGCTGTGTACTCCTGCAGTGACAGGGGTGCTGTGTACTCCTGCAGTGACAGGGGTGCTGTGTACTCCTGCAGTGACAGGGGTGCTGTGTACTCCTGCAGTGACAGGGGTGCTGTGTACTCCTGCAGTGACAGGGGTGCTGTGTACTCCTGCAGTGACAGGGGTGCTGTGTACTCCTGCAGTGACAGGGGTGCTGTGTACTCCTGCAGTGACAGGGGTGCTGTGTACTCCTGCAGTGACAGGGGTGCTGTGTACTCCTGCAGTGACAGGGGCGCTGTGTACTCCTGCAGTGACAGGGGTGCTGTGTACTCCTGCAGTGACAGGGGTGCTGTGTACTCCTGCAGTGACAGGGGTGCTGTGTACTCCTGCAGTGACAGGGGTGCTGTGTACTCCTGCAGTGACAGGGGCCCTGTGTACTCCTGCAGTGACAGGGGTGCTGTGTACTCCTGCAGTGACAGGGGCGCTGTGCACTCCAGCAGTGACAGGGGTGCTGTGTACTCCTGCAGTGACAGGGGTGCTGTGTACTCCTGCAGTGACAGGGGTGCTGTGTACTCCTGCAGTGACAGGGGTGCTGTGTACTCCAGCAGTGACAGGGGTGCTGTGTACTCCTGCAGTGACAGGGGCTGTGTACTCCTGCAGTGACAGGGGCGCTGTGTTCTCCAGCAGTGACAGGGGTGCTGTGTACTCCAGCAGTGACAGGGGCACTGTGTACTCCGGCAGTGACAGGGGCGCTGTGTACTCCAGCAGTGACAGGGGCACTGTGTACTCCAGCAGTGACAGGGGTGCTGTGTACTCCAGCAGTGACAGGGGCGCTGTGTACTCCAGCAGTGACAGGGGTGCTGTGTACTCCAGCAGTGACAGGGGTGCTGTGTACTCCTGCAGTGACAGGGGTGCTGTGTACTCCAGCAGTGACAGGGGTGCTGTGTACTCCTGCAGTGACAGGGGTGCTGTGTACTCCTGCAGTGACAGGGGTGCTGTGTACTCCTGCAGTGACAGGGGTGCTGTGTACTCCTGCAGTGACAGGGGTGCTGTGTACTCCTGCAGTGACAGGGGTGCTGTGTACTCCAGCAGTGACAGGGGTGCTGTGTACTCCTGCAGTGACAGGGGTGCTGTGTACTCCTGCAGTGACAGGGGCGCTGTGTACTCCAGCAGTGACAGGGGCACTGTGTACTCCTGCAGTGCCAGTGGTGCTGTGTACTCCTGCAGTGACAGGGGTGCTGTGTACTCCTGCAGTGACAGGGGTGCTGTGTACTCCTGCAGTGACAGGGGTGCTGTGTACTCCTGCAGTGACAGGGGTGCTGCTGTGTACTCCTGCAGTGACAGGGGTGCTGTGTACTCCTGCAGTGACAGGGGTGCTGTGTACTCCTGCAGTGACAGGGGCACTGTGTACTCCAGCAGTGACAGGGGCACTGTGTACTCCTGCAGTGACAGGGGTGCTGTGTACTCCTGCAGTGACAGGGGTGCTGTGTACTCCAGCAGTGACAGGGGCACTGTGTACTCCAGCAGTGACAGGGGTGCTGTGTACTCCAGCAGTGACAGGGGCGCTGTGTACTCCTGCAGTGACAGGGGTGCTGTGAACTGTACATCTCTCGCAGTGCCAGGGACACAGTAGGGAACTGCGTGACGTCCCCGCGTGTACTCCTGCAGTGATGAGGGGCGCTGTGTCTCCTGCACAGTGGACAGGGGACGTGCTGTGTACTCCTTGCAGTGACACATGGCGTGTGTACTCATGCAGTGACAGGGGTGCTGCTGTACATGGCAGTGACAGGGGTGCTGTGTACTCCTGCAGTGGACAGGGGTGCTGTGTACTCCTGCAGTGACAGGGGTCACTGTACTCCTGCCAGTGACAGGGGTGCTGCGCCGGGCTCGTGTCTCAGCAGTGACAGGGGTTCTGTGTACTCAGCAGTGACAGGGGCTGTGTGTTTACCCCTGCAGTGACAGGGGTGCTGGTCACTACTCAGCAGTGACAATGGGGACGGTGCTGTGTACTCCTGCAGTGGACAGCGGGCAGCTGTGGCTACCTGCAGTGACAGGGGTGCTGTGTACTCCTGCAGTGACAGGGGTGCTGTGTACTCCTGCAGTGACAGGGGTGCTGTGTACTCCTGCAGTGACAGGGGTGCTGTGTACTCCTGCAGTGACAGGGGTGCTGTGTACTCCTGCAGTGACAGGGGTGCTGTGTACTCCTGCAGTGACAGGGGTGCTGTGTACTCCTGCAGTGACAGGGGTGCTGTGTACTCCTGCAGTGACAGGGGTGCTGTGTACTCCTGCAGTGACAGGGGTGCTGTGTACTCCTGCAGTGACAGGGGTGCTGTGTACTCCAGCAGTGACAGGGGTGCTGTGTACTCCTGCAGTGACAGGGGCGCTGTGTACTCCTGCAGTGACAGGGGTGCTGTGTACTCCTGCAGTGACAGGGGTGCTGTGTACTCCTGCAGTGACAGGGGTGCTGTGTACTCCTGCAGTGACAGGGGTGCTGTGTACTCCTGCAGTGACAGGGGTGCTGTGTACTCCTGCAGTGACAGGGGTGCTGTGTACTCCTGCAGTGACAGGGGTGCTGTGTACTCCTGCAGTGACAGGGGTGCTGTGTTCTCCTGCAGTGACAGGGGTGCTGTGTACTCCTGCAGTGACAGGGGTGCTGTGTACTCCTGCAGTGACAGGGGCGCTGTGTACTCCTGCAGTGACAGGGGTGCTGTGTACTCCTGCAGTGACAGGGGTGCTGTGTACTCCTGCAGTGACAGGGGTGCTGTGTACTCCTGCAGTGACAGGGGTGCTGTGTACTCCTGCAGTGACAGGGGTGCTGTGTACTCCTGCAGTGACAGGGGTGCTGTGTACTCCAGCAGTGACAGGGGTGCTGTGTACTCCTGCAGTGACAGGGGTGCTGTGTACTCCTGCAGTGACAGGGGTGCTGTGTACTCCTGCAGTGACAGGGGTGCTGTGTACTCCTGCAGTGACAGGGGCGCTGTGTACTCCTGCAGTGACAGGGGTGCTGTGTACTCCTGCAGTGACAGGGGTGCTGTGTACTCCAGCAGTGACAGGGGTGCTGTGTACTCCTGCAGTGACAGGGGCGCTGTGTACTCCAGCAGTGACAGGGGTGCTGTGTACTCCTGCAGTGACAGGGGTGCTGTGTACTCCTGCAGTGACAGGGGTGCTGTGTACTCCTGCAGTGACAGGGGTGCTGTGTACTCCTGCAGTGACAGGGGTGCTGTGTACTCCAGCAGTGACAGGGGTGCTGTGTACTCCTGCAGTGACAGGGGTGCTGTGTACTCCTGCAGTGACAGGGGTGCTGTGTACTCCTGCAGTGACAGGGGTGCTGTGTACTCCAGGTGACAGGGGTGCTGTGTACTCCTGCAGTGACAGGGGTGCTGTGTACTCCAGCAGTGACAGGGGCGCTGTGTACTCCTGCAGTGACAGGGGCGCTGTGTACTCCTGCAGTGACAGGGGTGCTGTGTACTCCTGCAGTGACAGGGGTGCTGTGTACTCCTGCAGTGACAAGGTGTGCTGTGTACTCCTGCAGTGACAGGGGTGCTGTGTACTCCTGCAGTGACAGGGTTGCTGTGTACTCCTGCAGTGACAGGGGTGCTGTGTACTCCTGCAGTGACAGGGGTGCTGTGTACTCCTGTGACAGGGGTACTCCTGCAGTGACAGGGGTGCTGTGTACTCCTGCAGTGACAGGGGTGCTGTGTACTCCTGCAGTGACAGGGGTGCTGTGTACTCCTGCAGTGACAGGGGTGCTGTGTACTCCTGCAGTGACAGGGGTGCTGTGTACTCCTGCAGTGACAGGGGTGCTGTGTACTCCTGCAGTGACAGGGGTGCTGTGTACTCCTGCAGTGACAGGGGCGCTGTGTACTCCAGCAGTGACAGGGGCGCTGTGTACTCCAGCAGTGACAGCGGTGCTGGTACTGTGTACTCCTGCAGTGACAGGGGCGCTGTGTACTCCAGCAGTGACAGGGGTGCTGTGTACTCCAGCAGTGACAGGGGTGCTGTGTACTCCTGCAGTGACAGGGGTGCTGTGTACTCCAGCAGTGACAGGGGTGCTGTGTACTCCTGCAATGCCAGTGGCGCTGTGTACTCCTGCAGTGACAGGGGTGCTGTGTTCTCCAGCAGTGACAGGGGTACTGTGTACTCCAGCAGTGACAGGGGTGCTGTGTAGTCCTGCAGTGACAGGGGTGCTGTGTACTCCTGCAGTGACAGGGGTGCTGTGTACTCCAGCAGTGACAGGGGTGCTGTGTACTCCTGCAGTGACAGGGGTGCTGTGTACTCCTGCAGTGACAGGGGTGCTGTGTACTCCTGCAGTGACAGGGGCGCTGTGTACTCCTGCAGTGACAGGGATGCTGTGTACTCCTGCAGTGACAGGGGTGCTGTGTACTCCTGCAGTGACAGGTGTGCTCTGTACTCCTGCAGTGACAGGGGTGCTCTGTACTCCTACAGTGACAGGGGTGCTGTGTACTCCGGACAACACAGACAAACAAAACAGACCCAGGCAGGAATTGTTTTCTGCTATTTTCTTTATCTCACGGCTCACGTCTCTTGTTCCACCTCTGAACACACTAACCCCAACTGAGAAATCCGTGCTCATTTTAAGCAGCTGTGCCAGGACTTGATTGCTAATCATTGAATCTGGCCCTGGTACAGTCTACACATGAAGTAATTATGACATCCTTGTGCTCACATACCAACATATCTTTTAAATCACCCAGGCTACATAACACACCTTTACAAAATAATCCAAAATACACCCAGTTGTGAGAGTTACCCTGTCACATGGTGATAGTGCCTGTTCCAGTGGGTACTGTTATTGTTTTAATAAAACTGCTTTTAAAAACATGAATTTTTGTCAAATACATTTGATAACTATAATTGACACGTTTCCATTTAGAAAATGTATTTGGCAATGTATTTATTAACAGGTTATTTTATTTGCATTATTTAATACCCTGGAGAATAATTCAGTTTCAATTTTAATAAGGGATGAAAACTCACACAGGTAATTCAAGTTAATCTCACTTTGACAGGATGGGATGATCAAATCTTCTTCAGATTGGCTTTGGATAAAGTGAGTGGATTGAAGCCCAATCCAACACAACCAGATCGGCTATCCCCTTTACAGTCTTGCACCAGGGCCAGTAAGTCCTGGCGCTGGCACTGGAAACACGCCTTGGGAATGCAGTGTTGGTCACGTTTATATTATTAAAATAGATCCCTTTAGACTGGAGTCTGGGGAATCAAGACCGGTGTATTTTGTAATTTATTGTAAGTGCTTGCAATATAGTTGACAGTTTGCGGCCGCTGAGTTTGTCCCTGTGCTGTTTGCTAATTGTAAATCCTCTGCCTGTTGTTTGCATGCTAAGGGTAGAATGTCTGATCTAGTTTTATTTTAATAAACTTGTATTGTTTTTAAGTATTAAAGGGTAATCTGGTTTTATTTGAACTCATTTTAGATACACTCAAATCTTGTATTGAATTAAAACTATTGGTTTTAATTAGAATGCATTAATTGATTACTTGCCATCTGAGGAATACAATAACAACACTATAATTTGAGAGAGCGGTGAATAGAGATGGTAGATTAGCCACTGCTGTATACTTCTTATATTGTATTACTTTTAGATCCCCTGTATTGCACTTTAACATATTACTGCTGAGTCAGCATGCTGCTCTGATTGAAACTCATTTCATTAGATACTTGCTACTTTGAGGCTGCTAGCAATAATTGTGTAATTGTGATAAACTTGTGAATAAATTGTTGAATGCTATTGCTGGACTTGGTTTTGAGTTATGCTGGATACACTGTGGAAAAGACAAGCACGTTCACTACATCCACATAGAACCTGTGTGCATGGTTGCATAGACAGTGGGTGGCGTAGTCGGTATTACATTCAATCATTGTGGGAGTACGAGCGTTACAGTAGCACACTACTCTCTGTACGAGGGTTACAGAAGCACACTACTCTCTGTACAAGGGTTACAGTAGCACACTACTCTCTGTACGAGGGTTATAGAAGCACACTACTCTCTGTACGAGGGTTACAGTAGCACACTACTCTCTGTACGAGGGTGGTGACAGAAATCCAATGAGTTCTGGTTATAAATCTCCC
>NC_054587.1:90035-92535 GCF_017654505.1 Polyodon spathula
TTCTAATTACCTTCCTTCGCGTGTTTTAACTGGCTTTTAAATGCTGAATCGCTGGAGTAAAAAAGGGTTATTTCTGGCTCTTCATGTTTTCAGCCGCGTGCTGGTAAAGCCCCACCGTGGCTTCCCTGTTAACACACCACTATCAGCACCTGCGACACTGTCACCCCGCTCCTGGGAATGCTGGACCGAGTGCCCACAGCGCTCGCACCAAGTTGCACTGCCACTCTCTATTGTGTGCACTGACACTATCACGCACTGACACTGTCCATGTGCACGGACACTCATTCCTGTGTGCACCAATACTGCATGATCTGCACTGATGTACCGCATGCCCTGAACATAAGAAGGTTTACAAACGAGAGGAGGCCATTCGGCCCATCTTGCTCGTTTGGTTGTCAGTAGCTTATTGATCCCAGAATCTCATCAAGCAGCTTCTTGAAGGATCCCAGGGTGTCGGCTTCAACAGCATTACTGGGGAGTTGATTCCAGACCCTCACGATTCTCTGTGTAAAAAAGTGCCCCCTATTTTCTGTTCTGAAAGCCCCTTTTTCTAAACTCCATTTGTGACCCCTGGTCCTTGTTTCTTTTTTCAGGCTGAAAAAGTCCCTTGGGTCGACACTGTCAATACCTTTTAGAATTTTGAATGCTTGAATCAGGTCGCCACGTAGTCTTCTTTGTTCAAGACTGAACAGATTCAATTCTTTTAGCCTGTCTGCATATGACATGCCTTTTAAGCCCGGAATAATTCTGGTCGCTCTTCTTTACACTCTTTCTAGAGCAGCAATATCTTTTTTATAGCGAGGTGACCAGAACTGCACACAATATTCAAGATGAGGTCTTACTAGTGCATTGTACAGTTTTAACATTACTTCCCTTGATTTAAATTCAACACTTTTCACAATGTATCCGAGCATCTTGTTAGCCCCCTTAGCAATGTTCATTTCTGTTTCTCTCTTGGCCTTTCGAACTTCCCTTTTGACTTGCGTTTGCGGTTCCGTGTACTCTGTCTGCGTACTTTGTTCTTGGTCCCTTTTTAACGCTCTGTAAAGTGCCTTTTTTCCCGTTCTTCTCTTACCCAGTCTTTTTAGAGAGCAGTATCTGTTGATCTCCGGTTTCACGGCACTCTCGTAGGAAGGGGGGAGCTGAGCCAGGTTGTGGAAGGAGTGAGAGAAGGAGGGATGGACGGAGGAGGCGAAGGCCCCCCCACCTCCCCCCCCTGTGTTGTTGTGTTTGCTGGAGAGGAGGGTCCCGGAGCTGGCAAGCTGAGCATTGTTCATACGAGGCAATCGCTCTGAAAGAGAGAGGGAGAGAGGGAGTGAGAGGAGAGAGGGGCAGGCAGATAAACACACACACGCACACACAGGCACGCACACACACATACGCACTAGGGATGGGTCGGTATACCGTTTTTATTACCGTTGCTTTTATTCTAAACTGCAATTATCGAATTCCTTTATGCAATGGCTAATGCATTTTTCAACTGCAATCACGCTTCTTCTAACTCAAGCGATGGTGCTTGCAGCCTTAACAAAGTGTCTGAGGAAGATTTTTTTGTTAACTGATGCTGTATTTTGACAATGGGTTTGAAGCAAACGGTCAACGACACAGAATACAGGTTTCAATTGCATCGTTCTGTTACCCAGAGCTCGCTGCGCCAGGGCTGCTCTTGGCTGCTGTCTTTCTGACGTCGCCCGCAGCTTTTAGAGAAACACCTTCTCCAAACCTTCAGGGTAGCACACATTTTCACCGTGCTGTATTTACATGTGTCTGGATTATCAACAGCCAGTTTAATGTAACAGAGTAACATTAACGTTATTGTAAACTTATACATCACTTATCAAGGAGTTAGTACAATGTCTAAATTATTGATTTGTTCATTTTATACAGCGCGGACAAGGCTGTTCATGGCTTCATTGCATAATGACAAAGTGTCGTTCACCTCAGCTACAAGGTGGCAGCAGTAGTTTTCGTGGTTATCTGCATTACGATTAGCAGGTGACTCGTGATCTTTGCATCGTCCCTTTGGTTCACAGCCGCAGCCAGCCTCCCGCAGTAACATTTCAAAGCTGCGCTGGGCTCTGCAGAATCTGCACCGTTTTCTGTATGTGTTGAGTGACGTCTACAGAGCAGCAATGAGATTCTGAGCAGCGCTGTGCAGAACTGCGGAAATCTGCGCTATAAGAACACGAGCAATCTCTCAAATAAAAGCAGCACAGAGCCGCGACTGCAGCAGGACAGCCTCCTTACTATCAACGCAGTTTTGTTTAATCACGTTTAAACACTGTTCCAATTCTCTTAGTGAAGAAATCTTTTTTTACAGCTGTTGTGGATGACAGGGATTTAAGTGGTTTTCATGAGCCTTTCTTCATGTAAGCCTGTATTTGATAACTTGCCTGCTGTCCTGTATTCCGTGATATTAAAGGATACCACAGTGTTTATATAGTACTAAAGGATACCAACATGTGTTTATATAGTAAGGGTAATATCAATCACACTTGTG
>NC_054587.1:100035-111419 GCF_017654505.1 Polyodon spathula
GCTCTAGTGTTAGAGCTGAGAGACTAGGAGGGACTGGGAGGGACTGGGAGGGAGGGAGGGAGGGAGGCTGGCTCTAGTGGTTAGAGCTGAGGAGGGGGAGGGAGGGAGGCAGTGTGGCTCTAGTGGTTAGAGCTGAGGAGGGACTGGGAGGGAGGGAGGGAGGCTGGCTCTAGTGGTTAGAGCTGAGGAGGGACTGGGAGGGAGGGAGGGTGGCTCTAGTGGTTAGAGCTGAGGAGGGACTGGGAGGGAGGTCAGGAGTGTGGCTCTAGTGGTTAGAGCTGAGGAGGGACTGGGAGGGAGGGAGGCAGACTGATGACGAAGAATATCGACCACCAATCTCCGACTCCTCCCTATTCCCTGAGGAGGGAGGCAGTGCTGCTCTAGTGGTTATCAACCAGAGGGACTGGGAGGGAGGGAGGCTGGCTCTAGTGGTTAGAGCTGAGGAGGGAGGGAGGGAGGCAGTGTGGCTCTAGTGGTTAGAGCTGAGGAGGGACTGGGAGGGAGGGAGGGAGGCTGGCTCTAGTGGTTAGAGCTGAGGAGGGACTGGGAGGGAGGGAGGGAGGCTGGCTCTAGTGGTTAGAGCTGAGGAGGGACTGGGAGGGAGGGAGGCTGGCTCTAGTGGTTAGAGCTGAGGAGGGGAGAGGAGAAAAGAAGGAGAGGACGAAAATAGGAGGGGGAGAGAGAAACAATCAAAACTCAAAATCAGAAGAAAATAAGAGTCAAGTTAGAAGACTCTCTCCTCTCTCCTCTCCCTTCTCTCTCTTTATTTATTCATTCATTCCTTAACCATTTATCCCCATTGAGATTATGTCTCATTTACAAGGGTGTCCTGGCAAGATGACAAGCGAAAGACAGCATCATTTCACACCATCACTCTAAAAGACAACAACATCACTGAATATTCAGTCTTGGAACAGAAAATATACAGTGTGATAATTATTGGAAACAGATAATTAAAATCAAAGCAATCCCAGTAAGACCATAGAGGATACTCTAGGATTACTCTAGGGAGAGATTACACCCATCTCACTAAATTTTATAATTACTCGGGGACTGTCCAACACCACAGTAAATCTAGTCTCATTCTCAACTCCTCGATGACCGATGCCTATGAGATTCTCGTTGGGAATTACACATAGATCTGACGTTGTGGTCTCCTCCCCTAACCTACCCTGCCTTGGGGTCGGGGGTGTATGGGGAACTATTTGACCTGCCCTCCCTTGATTTCCTCCTATGAGATCACCAATACAATACTGAAACATGTTCCCATTCGGAGGAGAGGAGAGGAGAGGGAAGAGAAGAGAAGAGAAGAGAAGAGCCCTGGACCGTTCACCTGGGGAGCCTCGTGTGGTTGAGTTCGGGAACCAATCTTGACTTGGTTCACCCTGACCCCTCCCCCCTCGCGACCTTGTAATCACACCCAACCCCCTCTAACCTCAACCCCAAACCCAAATCTAAACCCAACCCCAACTCTAACTCTAACTTTAACCCCAACCCCAACTCTAACTGCAACACCAACCCCAACTCTAACTGCAACAGCCCTGGGGACTCTAACTGCAACACCAACCACAACTCTAACTGCAACACCAACCACAAATCTAACTGCAACCCCAACCCCAACTCTAACTGCAACCCCAACCCCAACTCTAACTGCAACACCAACCCCAACTCTAACTGCAACCCCAACCCCAACTCTAACTGCAACCCAACCCCAACCCCAGGCAAAACCAACACCACATTGACGTGGAGGTTGGGTGGTCACCGAACGTGGGGTTGGGTTGACAAACCTTGAGATTACGTTGGGTTTTACTGTGACCTTGGGGTATGGGTGGGGCGTTGTGGTTTGGGTTGAGATTGACGTGGGGGTACCTAACAACTCTAAACCCCAACCCCAACTCTAACTGCAACCCCAACCCCAACTCTAACTGCAACCCCAACCCCAACTCTAACTGCAACCCCAACCCCAACTCTAACTGCAACCCCAACCCCAACTCTAACTGCAACCCCAACCCCAACTCTAACTGCAACCCCAACCCCAACTCTAACTGCAACACCAACCCCAACTCTAACTGCAACCCCAACCCCAACTCTAACTGCAACACCAACCCCAACTCTAACTGCAACACCAACCACAACTCTAACTGCCCAACCCCAACTCTAACTGCAACCCCAACCCCAACTCTAACTGCAACCCCAACCACAACTCTAACTGCAACACCAACCACAACTCTAACTGCAACACCAACCACAACTCTAACTGCAACACCAACCACAACTCTAACTGCAACACCAACCACAACTCTAACTGCAACACCAACCACAACTCTAACTGCAACACCAACCACAACTCTAACTGCAACACCAACCACAACTCTAACTGCAACACCAACCACAACTCTAACTGCAACCACAACCCCAACTCTAACTGCAACCCAACCCCAACTCTAACTGCAACACCAACCACAACTCTAACTGCAACCCAACCCCAACTCTAACTACAACCCAACCCCAACTCTAACTGCAACACCAACCACAAATCTAACTGCAACCACAACCCCAACTCTAACTCCAACACCAACCCCAACCCCAACCCCAACTCCAACAACCAACCCCAACCCCAACTCTAACTGCAACCCCAACCCCAACTCTAACTGCAACCCCAACCCCAACTCTAACTGCAACCCCAACCCCAACTCTAAACTGCAACCCCCAACCCCAACTAGGGACTGCACGTGGTGTTTGAACCCCAACTTCTAACTGGGGTGTTGATGATGTTGTGACCCCCCAACTCTAAACTGCAAACCCCAACCCCAACTCTAACTGCAACCCCCAACCCCGTTCTAACGCAACCCCAACCCCAGCCCCAACTCTAACTGCCGTGGTAACTGCAACCCCAACCCCGCACCCCAACTCTAACCTGCAACCCCAACCCCAACTCTAACTGCAACCCCAACCCCAACTCTAACCCCAACCCCAACTCTAACTGCAACCCCAACCCCAACTCTAACTGCAACCCCAACCCCAACTCTAACTGCAACCCCAACCCCAACTCTAACTGCAACCCCAACCCCAACTCTAAACTGCAACTGCAACACCCCAACCCCAACTCTAACTGCAACACCAACCCCAACTCTAACCCCAACACCAACCCCAACTCTAACTGCAACACCAACCCCAACCAACCACTGCAACCAACAACCCCAACTCTAACTGCAACCCCAACCCCAACTCTAACTGCAACACCAACCACAACTCTAACTGCAACCCCAACCCCAACTCTAACTGCAACCCCAACCCCAACTCTAACCGCAACACCAACCCCAACTCTAACTGCAAACAACCAACTCAACCCAACCCCAACTCTAACTGCAACCCCAACCCCAACCCCAACTCTAACTGCAACACCAACCACAACTCTAACTGCAACCCCAACCCCAACTCTAACTGCAACCCCAACCCCAACTCTAACTGCAACCCCAACCACAACTCTAACTGCAACCCCAACCCCAACTCTAACTGCAACCCCAACCCCAACTCTAACTGCAACCCCAACCCCAACTCTAACTGCAACAACCCAACCCCAACTCTAACTGCAACACCGACCCCAACTCTAACTGCAACACCAACCACAACTCTAACTGCAACCCCAACCCCAACTCTAACTGCAACCCCAACCCCAACTCTAACTGCAACACCAACCACAACTCTAACTGCAACCCCAACCCCAACTCTAACTGCAACCCCAACCCCAACTCTAACTGCAACACCAACCACAACTCTAACTGCAACCCCAACCCCAACTCTAACTGCAACCCCAACCCCAACTCTAACTGCAACCCCAACCCCAACTCTAACTGCAACACCAACCCCAACTCTAACTGCAACCCCAACCCCAACTCTAACTGCAACCCCAACCCCAACTCTAACTGCAACCCCAACCCCAACCCCAACCCCAACTCTAACTGCAACCCCAACCCCAACTCTAACTGCAACCCCAACCCCAACTCTAACTGCAACCCCAACCACAACTAACCCAACCCCAACTCTAACTGCAACCCCAACCCCAACTCTAACTGCAACCCCAACCCCAACTCTAACTGCAACCCCAACCCCAACTCTAACTGCACCCCCAACCCCAACCCCAACTCTAACTGCAACCCCAACCCCAACGCTAACTGCAAACCTAACCCCAACTCTAACTGCAACCCCCAACCCCAACTCTAAAACTGCAACCCCAACCCCAACTCTAACTGCAACCCCCTTGACCAACCCCAACTCTAATTGCAACCCCAACCCCAACGTTCTAATTTCGCCCCCCCAACCCCAGACTCTAAACTGCAACCCAAACCCCAACCTAACTGCAACCCCCAACCTAACCCTAACCCCAACCCCAACCCCAACTCTAACAACACCAACCCCAACTCTAACTGCAACCCCAACCCCAACTCTAACTGCAACCCCAACCCCAACTCTAACCGCAACCCCAACCCCAACTCTAACCGCAACCCCAACCCCAACTCTAACCGCAACACCAACCCCAACTCTAACTGCAACCCCAACCCCAACTCTAACCGCAACCCCAACCCCAACTCTAACTGCAACCCCAACCCCAACTCTAACTGCACCCCCAACCCCAACTCTAACTGCAACCCCAACCCCAACTCTAACTGCAACACCAACCCCAACTCTAACTGCAACCCCAACCCCAACTCTAACTGCAACCCCAACCCCAACTCTAACCTCAACACCAACCCCAACTCTAACTGCACCCCCAACCCCAACTCTAACTGCAACCCCAACCCCAACTCTAACTGCAACCCCAACCCCAACTCTAACTGCAACACCAACCCCAACTCTAACTGCAACCCCAACCCCAACTCTAACTGCAACCCCAACCCCAACTCTAACTGCAACACCAACCCCAACTCTAACTGCAACCCCAACCCCAACTCTAACTGCAACCCCAACCCCAACTCTAACTGCAACCCCAACCCCAACTCTAACTGCAACCCCAACCCCAACTCTAACTGCAACCCCAACCCCAACTCTAACTGCAACCCCAACCCCAACTCTAACTGCAACCCCAACCCCAACTCTAACTGCAACACCAACCCCAACTCTAACTGCAACCCCAACCCCAACTCTAACTGCAACCCCACCAGATGACGTGGGGGTGTTGGTTTGAGACTTTTACGTTGGTGGTTGGGGTTGGGGGGTTGGGAGAGATTCGACGTTGGGGTTGGGTTGGAGATTACGTGGGGGTGTTTTGGGGTGTGAGATTGACGTTGGGTTGGGTTGGATTTGACGTGGGTTGGGGTTGAGATTTGACGTTTGGGGTGAGGTTAGATTGACGTTGGCACCCCAACTCTAACTGCAACCCCAACCCCAACTCTAACTGCAACCCCAACCCCAACTCTAACTGCAACCCCAACCCCAACTCTAACTGCAACACCAACCCCAACTCTAACTGCAACACCAACACCCACAACTCTAACTCTAACTGCAACCAACCCCAACTCCAACTCTAACACCAACCACAAATCTAACTGCAACCCAACCACAACTCTAACTGCAACACCAACCACAACTCTAACTGCAACACCAACCACAACTCTAACTGCAACCCCAACCCCAACTCTAACTGCAACCCCAACCCCAACTCTAACTGCAACACCAACCACAACTCTAACTGCAACCCCAACCCCAACTCTAACTGCAACCCCAACCCCAACCCCAACTCTAACTGCAACCCCAACCCCAACTCTAACTGCAACCCCAACCCCAACTCTAACTGCAACCACAACCCCAACTCTAACTGCAACCCCAACCCCAACTCTAACTGCAACCCCAACCCCAACTCTAACTGCAACACCAACCCCAACTCTAACTGCACCCCCAACCCCAACTCTAACTGCAACCCCAACCCCAACTCTAACTGCAACCCCAACCCCAACTCTAACTGCAACCCAACCCCAACTCTAACTGCAACACCAACCCCAACTCTAACTGCAACCCCAACCCCAACTCTAACTGCAACCCCAACCCCAACTCTAACTGCAACACCAACCCCAACTCTAACTGCAACCCCAACCCCAACTCTAACTGCAACCCCAACCCCAACTCTAACTGCAACCCCAACCCCAACTCTAACTGCAACCCCAACCCCAACTCTAACTGCAACCCCAACCCCAACTCTAACTGCAACCCCAACCCCAACTCTAACTGCAACCCCAACAACCTAACTGCAACCACCAACCCCAACTCTAACTGCAACTATAACTGCAACCCCAACCCCAACTCTAACTGCAACCCCAACCCCAACTCTAACTGCAACCCCAACCCCAACTCTAACAACCCCAACCCCAACTCTAACTGCAACCCCAACCCCAACTCTAACTGCACCCCCAACCCCAACTCTAACCTCAACACCGACCCCAACTCTAACTGCAACACCAACCCCAACTCTAACTGCAACCCAACCCCAACTCTAACTGCAACACCAACCCCAACTCTAACTGCAACCCCAACCCCAACTCTAACTGCAACCCCAACCCCAACTCTAACTGCAACCCCAACCCCAACTCTAACTGCAACCCCAACCCCAACTCTAACTGCACCCCCAACCCCAACTCTAACTGCAACCCCAACCCCAACTCTAACTGCAACCCCAACCCCAACTCTAACTGCAACCCCAACCCCAACTCTAACTGCAACCCCAACCCCAACTCTAACTGCAACCCCAACCCCAACCCTAACTCCACCCCCAACCCCAACTCTAACTGCAACCCCAACCCCAACTCTAACTGCAACCCCAACCCCAACTCTAACTGCAACCCCAACCCCAACTCTAACTGCAACCCCAACCCCAACTCTAACTGCAACCCCAACCCCAACTCTAACTGCAACCCCAACCCCAACTCTAACTGCAACACCAACCCCAACTCTAACTGCAACACCAACCCCAACTCTAACTGCAACCCCAACCCCAACTCTAACTGCAACACCAACCACAACTCTAACTGCAACCCCAACCCCAACTCTAACTGCAACCCAACCCCAACTCTAACTGCAACCCCAACCCCAACTCTAACTGCAACCCCAACCCCAACTCTAACTGCAACCCCAACCCCAACTCTAACTGCAACCCCAACCCCAACTCTAACTGCAACCCCAACCCCAACTCTAACTGCACCCCCAACCCCAACTCTAACTGCAACACCAACCCCAACTCTAACTGCAACCCCAACCCCAACTCTAACTGCAACCCCAACCCCAACTCTAACTGCAACCCCAACCCCAACTCTAACTGCAACCCCAACCCCAACTCTAACTGCAACCCCAACCCCAACTCTAACTGCAACCCCAACCCCAACTCTAACTGCAACCCCAACCCCAACTCTAACTGCAACCCCAACCCCAACTCTAACTGCAACCCCAACCCCAACTCTAACTGCAACCCCAACCCCATCTGAGATATACGTTTGGGGTGGGGTTGAGATTGACGTGGGGGTAACGTGCACAACCCCCAACCCGTGTTGGGGGTTGGGACCCAGATCCCACGTTGGGGTTGGGAGAGGGGTTGAATTGACTTGGGTGGAGGCGTTGGGTTTGGGGTTGAGATGACGTTGGGGTTGGGGGTTGGGGAGAGATTGACGTGGGGTTGTTGGTTTGAGATTGACGGTGGGGTTGGTGAGATTGACGTTGGGTTCTAACTGGGTGATTGGGGTTGAGCTGACTTGGTCTTTGAGGTTGACCGGATTGCCTTTGGGTTGGGGTTGGGGTTGAGAACGTTTGAGGGTTTGGGTTTTGAGATTGACGTTGGGGTTGGGGTTGGCTGATTGACGTTGGGGTTGGGGTTGAGACCCCCGTTGGGTTTTGGGGGGTTGAGATTGACGTCTGGTCGTTGCCCGGTTGAGAGTTTGACGGTTTGGGGTGTTGGGTTTGAGATTGACGTTGCAACCTCAACCCAACCACAACCCCAACTCTAACTGCAACCCCAACCCCAACTCTAACTGCAACCCCAACCCCAACTCTAACTGCAACCCAACCCCAACTCTAACTGCAACCCCAACCCCAACTCTAACTGCAACCCCAACCCCAACTCTAACTGCAACCCCAACCCCAACTCTAACTGCAACCCCAACCCCAACTCTAACTGCAACACCAACCCCAACTCTAACTGCAACCCCAACCCCAACTCTAACTGCAACACCAACCAACAACTCTAACTGCAACACCAACCCCAACTCTAACTGCAACCCCAACCACAACTCTAACTGCAACCCCAACCCCAACTCTAACTGCAACACCGACCCCAACTCTAACTGCAACCCCAACCCCAACTCTAACTGCAACCCCAACCCCAACTCTAACTGCAACCCAACCCCAACTCTAACTGCAACCCCAACCCCAACCCTAACTCGTGGTGGTTGTGGGTGGGGTTGAACCAACCCCACTCCAACTGCAACCCCAACCCCAACTCTAACTGCAACCCCAACCTCCAACTGCAACCCCAACCCCAACTCTAACTGCAACCCCAACCCCAACTCTAACTGCAACCCCAACCCCAACTCTAACTGCAACCCCAACCCCAACTCTAACTCTAACTGCAACCCCCAAAACCCCAAATCCTAACTGGGCAACACCCCAACCCCGTTCTAAACTCTAACTGCAACCCCAACCCCAACTCCTGGTTAACTGCAACCCCAACAACCCCAACTCAACTTGCAACCCCAACCCCAACTCTAACTGCAACCCCAACCCCAACTCTAACTGCAACCCCAACCCCAACTCTAACTGCAACCCCAACCCCAACTCTAACTGCAACCCCAACCCCAACTCTAACTGCAACCCCAACCCCAACTCTAACTGCAACCCCAACCCCAACTCTAACTGCAACCCCAACCCCAACTCTAACTGCAACCCCAACCCCAACTCTAACTGCAACCCCAACCCCAACTCAACCCCAACCCCAACTCTAACTGCAACCCAACCCCAACTCTAACTGCAACCCCAACCCCAACTCTAACTGCAACCCCAACCCCAACTCTAACTGCAACACCAACCCCAACTCTAACTGCAACCCCAACCCCAACTCTAACTGCAACCCCAACCCCAACTCTAACTGCAACCCCAACCCCAACTCTAACTGCAACCCCAACCCCAACTCTAACTGCAACACCAACCCCAACTCTAACTGCAACCCCAACCCCAACTCTAACTGCAACACCAACCCCAACTCTAACTGCAACACCAACCACAACTCTAACTGCAACCCCAACCCCAACTCTAACTGCAACCCCAACCCCAACTCTAACTGCAACCCCAACCCCAACTCTAACTGCACCCCCAACCCCAACCCCAACTCTGCAACACCAACCACAACCCCAACTCTAACACCCAACCCCAACTCTAACTGCAACACCAACCCCAACTCTAACTCCAACCCCAACCCCAACTCTAACTGCAACCCCAACCCCAACTCTAACCTCAACACCAACCCCAACTCTAACTGCAACCCCAACCCCAACTCTAACTGCAACCCCAACCCCAACTCTAACTGCAACCCCAACCCCAACTCTAACTGCAACCCCAACCCCAACTCTAACTGCAACCCCAACCCCAACTCTAACTGCAACCCCAACCCCAACTCTAACTGCAACCCCAACCCCAACTCTAACTGCAACCCCAACCCCAACTCTAACCAACCCCAACCCCAACTCTAACTGCAACCCCAACCCCAACTCTAACTGCAACCCCAACCCCAACTCTAACTGCAACCCCAACCCCAACTCTAACTGCAACCCCAACCACAACTCTAACTGCAACCCCAACCCCAACTCTAACTGCAACCCCAACCCCAACTCTAACTGCACCCCAACCTAACTGCAACCCCAACCCCAACTCTAACTGCAACCCCAACCCCAACTCTAACTGCAACCCCAACCCCAACTCTAACTGCAACCCCAACCCCAACTCTAACTGCAACACCAACCCCAACTCTAACTGCAACCCCAACCACAACCCTAACTGCAAACAACCCCAACCCCAACTCTAACCCCAACAACCAACCCAACCCCAACTCTAACTGCAACACCAACCCCAACTCTAACTGCAACCCCAACCCCAACTCTAACTGCAACCCCAACCCCAACTCTAACTGCACACCAACCCCAACTCCCAACCCCAACCACAACTCTAACTGCAACCCCAACCACAACTCTAACTGCAACCCCAACCCCAACGTACCCAACCTCTAACTTGCCCAAGATGAGTTGGGGTTGCACTCTTGACTGCAGCACCCCAACCCAACTCTAACTGTTGACACTGACCAACCCCAACTCTATGGGTTGTGGTTGAGATTGACCCCAACCCAACTCTATTTGACGTGGTGTTAGGGATGACCCCAACCCAAAACCAACCCCTCTAACTGCAACCCAACCCCAACTCTAACTGCAACACCAACCCCAACTCTAACTGCAACCCCAACCCAACTCTAACTGCAACCCCAACCCCAACACCCCCTCCCCAACCCCAACCCCAACTCTAACTGCAACCCCAACCCCAACTCTAACTGCAACACCAACCCCAACTCTAACTGCAACACCAACCCCAACTCTAACTGCAACCCCAACCCCAACTCTAACTGCAACCCCAACCCCAACTCTAACTGCAACACCAACCCCAACTCTAACTGCAACCCCAACCCCAACTCTAACTGCAACACCAACCACAACTCTAACAACACCAACCCCAACTCTAACTGCAACCCCAACCCCAACTCTAACCTCAACACCGACCCCAACTCTAACTGCAACCCCAACCCCAACTCTAACTGCAACCCCAACCCCAACTCTAACTGCAACCCCAACCCCAACTCTAACTGCAACCCCAACCCCAACTCTAACTGCAACCCCAACCCCAACTCTAACTGCAACCCCAACCCCAACTCTAACTGCACCCCCAACCCCAACTCTAACTGCACCCCCAACCCCAACTCTAACAACTCAACTCCAACCCCAACTCTAACTGCAACCCCGACCCTGATCCCAGTCCCATCCCTGACTCTAAGCCCTGATCCTGACCCCAGCCCTTTCCCCTCTCACCGGGGTACATTGATGTCTCTGTCTCTGGGATTACGGGACGCTTTGTGAAAAGCCAGTTTGGCCCCGATGGCCACGGCGAGGGTCTCTTTGGCCGATGGCCACGGCGCGGTGGCGAGGATGAACTCCCCCCGATATGATTTAGAGGCGTGTCTGTTGTGCTCTTGCCCTTGAAGTCGTACACTTGTCGGGGCCGGGGTGCGGCGGCCCCCGGGGCGGGGCGGGGTCGGTGGGGGGGTGTGTGCCCACTCCGGGCTGTCGTAGTTGTTGCAGGCGCCCTGG
>NC_054587.1:111919-121919 GCF_017654505.1 Polyodon spathula
TCAGTCCCAAACCCCACCTCTGAGAGCTTTACTCAGTTCTAGGAAATCAGCACAGTGGTCTCATTTCTTGTGAAATCGTCAGTCTGTCTGTCCCACTGCAGCAGAAATGGCAGAAGCAAATATTCTTGTAGCACATGACCAGTTTAGCTGTTCAGTGTGTCTGGAGCTATTGAAGGACCCAGTCGCTATTCCATGTGGACACAGTTACTGTATGGGGTGTATTAAGAACTGCTGGGATCAGACTGATCATACAGGTGTCTACAGCTGCCCCCAGTGCAGAGAGACCTTTACCTCAAGGCCTGTTCTGCGCAGAAACACCGTGCTGGCTGAAGTCGTGGAGGAATTAAAGAAGACAGGACTCAATCCTCCTCCTGCTCAAAGTTATGCTGGACCTGGAGATGTGCCGTGTGATTTCTGCACTGGGACAAAGTTCAAAGCTGTGAAATCCTGTTTGACATGCCTGGCCTCTTACTGTGAAACACACGTCAAGCCACACTATGAGGGGGCTGCTTTCAAGAGGCACAAGCTGATCAATGCAACTGGAAATCTGGAGCAGAAGCTTTGTGCTGAACACCAAAAGGTTTTGGAGGTCTTCTGTAGAACCGATCAGACGTGTATTTGCTTGTTGTGTACACAAGATGAACACAAGAGCCATGATACAGTCTCAGCTGAGAAAGAAAGGACTGGGAAACAGGTAAGGGTTTGAACCATTTCCTTGTAGCTATCCTAGAAGATAAGAATTCCCAGGGATATTTAACATGTCTGTTTACTAGGTTATACAGTTTCACATTAGATCAGATTTGAATTGTATATTAAGAGCTATTTAAAGAGCTGTAGTTTATTTTTTTTTTATTATGGATTCAAATGTATTTCAAGCTGAGTTGGGTAGTTGGAGGCAGATTGGAATTTAATGTAAAAATAGTATAATTTATATTGCTAGTATTTTGTATATTTGGTTATTTTATAGAATCATATGTCTGTTTCATTGTTTAAGATATTATAGTTTAATTGGTCACCAACTTCAAAAAGTGAGCCACTCGACTTTCTGAAAGAAGACTCAGTGAGACAAACAAGGTTGAATCGAACAAAGTTTATTAGTTAAAGTTTGCAAACCTGAGAACATGCTCAACACACGCTGTGTTAGGAAAACCGAGCAAGTGTTCTGACTACGCAGAGCCAGTAAGCATAATATATACCTTGTAACCTACAGTTATTGCGAGCCAATCACAGAAGCTTAACTCAATATTCGCGGATAGCAACAACTTGGAAGATTAAGATGAGACCAATCATATGCAACAATAACAACTTATCTAAATTGCAAGCATCCTAAAATTATACCTATTCTAACTAAGACGGTGACATTTCTGTGAACTGTCACGGATGCAGCTTGCGGTTCCTAAATAAAGAGAACTTCCTCTTTCTAGCTAGTAGTCAGTATCTTTCCATCCCTTATAGGGGTTGCTTGCCCTGCAGCAAGAAAGAGGAAGTATGCAGAAGTCAAACAAAACTACCAGCACACAAATGTTTTATTATGGTTATGTATTATGTAATCTTAGAATAATATACTATGGATTTTAGAATCTTGGAACATTATCGTAAATTTGACTCGTACCTTTGGGACTTGTTAGTCTCGTCATCGTTGTAACAGAAAAAGGGTTGTGTAGCGGTTAAACTGTGTAAACATGAAGTTCCCAGCAAAGCCAAGCAATTATTTTAAAACTCTTTGAGGTCCAGGCCAATTTTGGCTTGTTTTCCCTGTTTTCAAATTTGTGCGCACAGCTCCATAACTGTAGGGGTGACATGCAAGTGTCTCCCATCAAATGAAAGGGAACAAACTGGGCTTGCATGGAAAACAACACTCAATCTCACACTCACCCTCTTTGGTGTAGGAAACAAAAAACACACAAAAACACTTTAGAAACAATCTTCATTTATTGTTTATTAAAACAGTTCTTACGTTTTTTGGCAGAGGGTTTACAGGTCCTCTGCTATTCCTAATCTACCTTAATGATTTAGATTCTGGTATAGTAAGCAAACTTGTTAAATTTGCAGACGACACAAAAGTAGGAGGAGTGGCAAACACTGTTGCAGCAGCAAAGGACATTCAAAATGATCTAGACAAGATTCAGAACTGGGCAGACACATGGCAAATGACATTTAATAGAGAAAAGTGTAAGGTACTGCACGCAGGAAATAAAAATGTACATTATAAATATCATATGGGAGATATTGAAATTGGAGAAGGAATCTATGAAAAAGACCTAGGAGTTTTTGTTGACTCAGAAATGTCTTCATCTAGACAATGTGGGGAAGCTATAAAAAAGGCTAACAAGATGCTCGGATACATTGTGAAAAGTGTTGAATTTAAATCAAGGGAAGTAATGTTAAAACTGTACAATGCACTAGTAAGACCTCATCTTGAATATTGTGTTCAGTTCTGGTCACCTCGCTATAAAAAAGATATTGCTGCTCTACTAGAAAGAGTGCAAAGAAGAGCGACCAGAATTATTCTGGGTTTAAAAAGCATGTCATATGCAGACAGGCTAAAAGAATTGAATCTGTTCAGTCTTGAACAAAGAAGACTACGTGGCGACCTAATTCAAGCATTCAAAATTCTAAAAGGTATTGACAGTGTCGACCCAAGGGACTTTTTCAGCCTGAAAAAAGAAACAAGGACCAGGGGTCACAAATGGAGTTTAGACAAAGGGGCATTCAGAACAGAAAATAGGGGGCACTTTTTTACACAGAGAATTGTGAGGGTCTGGAATCAACTCCCCAGTAATGTTGTTGAAGCTGACACCCTGGGATCCTTCAAGAAGCTGCTTGATGAGATTTTGGGATCAATAAGCTACTAACAACCAAACCAGCAAGATGGGCCGAATGGCCTCCTCTTGTTTGTAAACTTTCTTATGTTCTTATGTTCTTATGACAGGCTCTAACACTGCTGAATGAAACCTGAACATGAAATGAACATTGGGTACATTCTGAATAGATTGAGCTGAAAACAAAGAATGAACATATTTACAAAAGCAGCACAAACAGGGAAATAAGCACAGTGTGTAAGTGCTGCCTGTGTGCAGCGGAGTGCCAGGGGGGCTTGCACGAGCACATTTAGGCTGAGCTGCTTGTTCGTCAGGCTCTGCGTCTGTGTTCCACTTCTCATGTGAGAGAGCTGCTGTGAGGGTGGGAGGGGAGGGTGTTCTTCTTTTGGGTGCAGATATGCTGGAGCTTCTGCACTGTCATTATAAAATGAGGCTTTGTGAACAAACGCTGACATCACCACTCCCCAGACGCCTGTAACTCGACACCAAGATCAGCTGACAAGCTGCAGCAGAGAAGTGTGTCTTTCAGTAAACAAGCACAGACTCACCGTTACACACACACACACCCTTATTCACACATTAGAGAAATAGCTCAATTCTACTGCACTCGAAATATGCATTGACAAGCTGCAGCAGATTTGAGCAGTCCATCTTTTCACTAAGCAACTGTGGATCAAGTGTCCTTTTGTATTGCTGGCAGCTGTGCACTAGATGGTGTTGTATCTTACTACTATACACACATGCTGTCTGATCTAGCCTGTGCTACAGACGTCTATGGCATGGAACTAGAACTGAAGAGCAAAACATATTCGAAAACCATTCAGAATTATTGCAACATTGTAAAGAGGTAAGGGGACAAGAAAATAGAAAATATATTTGAACTAAAATGATTCTGTCAGTTTCAGTAGCATTCTTAGACAGGCCTGTGTTGTGTGTGACAGGATATCACTCAATGCCTCATCAGAAATGTCACTGTGTCACTGTGTTTCTACACAGAAGCAGCTGGGAGAGACACAGACAGAAATACAACAGAGAATCCAGGAGAGACTGAAAGAAGTGAAGGAGCTCAAACAGGCTGTGGAGTCACTGAAAGTGGGTATTGACAAGAGGGGTATTATTATTATTATTATTATTATTATTATTTATTATTATTATTATTATTATTATTATTATTATTAACAGATGGACTGGAACACATCTGCAGAAGTTTGCTGTCTATGCCTGATGTGTTTTTGATATCAATTCTAACCATGTCTCCTCTACTGTGTTCTTTCACTCAGAGATCTGCATGCATAGAAATAAAGGAAAGTGAGAAGATCTTTACTGAGCTGATCCGATCCATTGAGAAGATCCACACTGAGGTTATTGAGCTGATTGGAGCTAACGAGAAGGCTGCAGTGAATCAGGCTGAAGGACGCATGAAGAAACTGGAGCAGGAGATTGCTGAGCTAAGGAGGAGAAACGCTGAGCTGAAACAGCTTTCAGAGACAGAGGATCACATCCATTTTCTACAGGTAACATCACTGCTTGTTAGAAAATCTCAAGCACATAACTGGGACGCTTTCACACAGACCTCTCCAATTGAATGAATCCTTGCTTTTCACCAGGAATGTTTTGGAGCCCATTCTGTTTCACTGAAAACTCCTTTTCTCCACTTTCCTGTTGTAGAATTTCCAGTCTCTCTGTGCCCCTCCTGAAGCTGGAGACTTACCCAGCGTTACTGTCAATACAGACATCTCTTTTGGGGCTGTGAGGAAAGCTGTATCTGAACTTAAAGACCATATTGAAGACTTCTGCAAGGGGGAATTAGTCAAAATAAGCACAACAGGTTGGTGTGAAGTAGATTCCTTTGGTAGAGATTTCTCAAATAGACCATGGCTTGAGGAGGGACAGGACTTGCAAGACATTAATAAAGACCTCTTGCAGATTGTTGGTTATATGAGTATTGTAGCAGAGAGAAAGGAGGAGGGAGCAGGCAGCAGGGAGGAGACACCATGGAGGAGGGAGCAGGGAGGAGGAGGAGGATGTATGGAGGAGTGAGAAGGGAGGTGGGAGCAGATAGAAGCTAGGGGCGGAGGGACTTACTTGCTCCCTCGCCCCTCGGTATCCTCTCCCTATCGAAACAACACTCGGACCCCTACAGGTGTTGACTGAGAGGCAACCCTGACCTGGTTCGTTACTGAAAACCTAAGAATGACTTTGGGAGGACTCCTCCCTAGGCGTAATCTCTGATTGATGGAATGAGGGAGTAAACCTTACGTCTTGAGACTAACTTCGTCCCTCCTCCACAACACCCTACTACCTCCTACCTTTACGCTCTGTCAGTGGGGTACTCCTACCACATGCTGTTTGGTCTCAGTCCCTCCTGTGTGGAGCAGCCCTCGATGATGAAGCAGGGAGGAGGTGTGATGTGAGGATGGAGCGGACAATGACTGATGAAGATGAAGGAGGGAGGAGGAAGCAGGGAGGAGGGAGCATGGAGGAGGAGCAGGGACTGATGAAGCAGGGAGGAGGGTGATGTGAGGATGGAGCAGACAATGACTGATGAAGCAGGGAGGAGGTGTGATGTGAGGATGGAGCAGACAATGACTGATGAAGCAGGGAGGAGTTGTGATGTGAGGATGGAGCAGACAATGACTTTTGGATGTTTGATGCACAAGAGTGTCCTAATATGGACACAGTACTGTTGGGCAAAGAGATATGATGGAAAGGAAGGAATTCAAGACTCCAGTGCAGTGCAGGCGTGTTCACATTAACTTTGGCTGCTGCACCGATATGGATGGAATACATCTTCATTGTAATCGTGAACATCTTGAAGTACGGATTTTTACACAATTAAATGTCGTGAATAAGCCTTGTTTCTTTTCAGATTGCTGTTTGGAGTCTTGTGTGTGTTGTGTATTAATCCACATGTTTCAATTCTATTTCTCTCAGTGAATGAAGTTGCAGTTTACAGTCTGCAGGCTCCAGAGCCAAGGAACAGAGCTGAGTTTTTAAAATGTAAGTCTGTTTTCACTGAAACATTTGATTGAAAGATGTGTCCCTCCATTGTGAGAAGAGCTAACACTACAGAACAGGGAGGGGTGGAGCTTGAGGCCAGCAATTATTATTATTTATTTGTAATTGTGAAGCCATTAATCTACACTCCTCTCCAGCAAGTATTGGTTCAGATGAATACATGCAGAATGACTGGGGGAGGGGCACTGGTTGCATGTTCTTCCACTCAGACCTTTCTCTCCCTAAATATCTTGGTATCCCTGAACAGATAATCATCCCATCTTTTACAGAAATCAAACTCACCCAAAATACAAATAATCCTTTTACTCCCTTCTGTCCCTTTGTACCTCAATGCCTCTTCTGTTTTCAAGCTGTAGCCTTATCTCAGAAACAGCCTTTATAAAAAGACCCTGCTGTAATATGTATTGATCAGTCTGTCTTTGTGTTGGTTCTGTACCATTCAAACCTAGTGGAGATTTTCTCAGTGATTTGACTTTTCTAACCGTCTCTCCTCTACCCGTCCTCTTCTCTTCAATCAGATTCCTGTCAGCTCACACTGGACCCAAACACAGCTCACAGAAACCTCTGTCTGTCTGAAGGGAACAGAAAGGTGACATGGAGGAGAGAGACCCAGCGATGTGCTGATGATCACCCAGAGAGATTTGATTGCTGGGAACAAGTGCTTTGCAGAGAGGGTTTGTCTGGGACTCGCTGTTACTGGGAGATTGAGTGCAGTGGGGGAAGGGCTTCTATAGGAGTCACATATAAAGGAATCAGCAGGAAAGGAGGGGATTGTTCCTGTGCTCTTGGATTCAATGACAAGTCCTGGAGTTTGCTCTGCTCTGATTCCAGTTACACTGCCTGGCACAATAACAATAAAACTGCAATAACTGCCCCCCGCTCCCCCAGAATAGGAGTGTATCTGGACTTTAATGCCGGCACTCTGTCCTTTTATGGCGTCTCTGACACAATGACCCTCCTGCACAGATTCCAAACCGCATTCACTGAGCCGCTCTATCCTGGGTTTAGGCTTTGGTTATTATGATTCCAGTGTAACAATCTGCCAGCTGAACTAGACTGTCTTGTGTTGTAAGAAACCCTTTGTATTGAACTCCCTGTCTGTCCTCTCCACTCCTCGGCTGAAGGGAATGTTCAATCTGACACAACTTTGGATGAAAGTTAGGGGGTAAAACGGCACCCCCTGCAGAGTGAAACGAGGTGAATTATTTGTTTTTACACTTGGGGCCGAGGCAGACTCATTTTTACTGTTTAATCTGTCAGGGGAGTGTTTTTGTAATTGCAAACACTCACAACTGGACAGCTGTTTCAGCATCAAATGTTCAAAATGTCCTGAGTATTTATTGATTACAAACACATACACAGCACCAAGTGGCAGACTTAGTTGGCATCTCTGCACAGTGCTAGAATTCCCACAGCAAGTACTGAGAAGTATCTCTTAAGCTGATTGTAGCTCACTAAATAATCCCACAATGTGTTCCTATATTGCACTTCCATTGGCTACATAGGTCTCAAATGTGCAGGTTTGAAAAACATGACGGGCAAGATTCTCAGAAAACCATGATCTTGTTTCGAGTTGGATTTTGTCTATCAAATGGATATTTATAGATATTTATAGTATCTAGCTGAACTATTTGGGATTTAGGTGCATCTGGCAAATCTATAAACCCTGGGGCTTCATACATACCTTTATACAGGCAAGCAATAGGTACAAGATGCCTTTTCCTCGTGTTATTATTAGAATTTTGTTTGTAAATGATCCCATTCTGAAATGGTTGGATAATTACCCTAACGAGCATTTAATTAGATGCATCGGGTCTACTCGTCAGGCAGTTCAAAGTTTCAATATTATAACTGTTTGCTTATTTGAACAATAATGTGAGTGAAATATCATCACAAGAAAGAAGACATTTCCATGGATATCGTAAAAGGCGCAAAACAATTATATCCCTAAAGTAGACAAATCTAAATGTAAAACTAAATTGCCAAAATGGTTTAATAGATCAATTAAAAAAAATATTCAGCGAAAAAAGGCACTTTACAGAGCATTAAAAAAGGACCAAAAAGAAAGTACACAGAAAGAGTACACAGAACTGCAAATGCAAGTCAAAAAGGAAGTTAGAAAGGCCAAGAGAGAAATAGAAATGAACATTGCTAAGGGAGCTAAAACCAATTCCAAAATGTTTTTCCAATATTACAACAGCAAGAGAACATTCAAAGAGGAGATTAAATGTTTAAGAGATACAAATGGCAAAATCGTAGAGGAAGAAAAAAAAAATAGCAAATATGTTAAATGATTACTTTTCACAAGTTTTTACAAAGGAAGATACTGACAACATGCCCCACATGTCATCCAGTTCCTATCCAGTTTTAAATAACTTTAGCATAACTGAGGCAGAAGTGTTAAAGGGACTAGGAGCTCTTAAAATAAACAAATCCCCTGGGCCGGATGAGATCCTCCCAGTAGTACTCAAAGAAATGAAAGAAGTAATTTACAAACCGCTAACCAAGATCATGCAGCAGTCTCTTGACACAGGGGTGGTACCGACAGACTGGAAAATTGCAAACGTAATACCGATCCACAAAAAGGGAAACAAAACTGAACCAGGTAACTACAGACCAGTAAGCCTGACTTCTATTATATGCAAACTTATGGAAACTATAATAAGATCCAAAATGGAAAATTACCTATATGGTAACAGGGTACTGGGAGACAGTCAACATGGTTTTAGGAAAGGGAGATCGTGCCTAACTAACTTGCTTGATTTTTTTGAGGATGCAACATCGATAATGGATAATTGCAAAGCATATGACATGGTTTATTTAGATTTCCAGAAAGCTTTTGACAAAGTCCCGCACAAAAGATTAATTCTCAAACTGAACGCAGTTGGGATTCAGGGAAACACATGTACATGGATTAGGGAGTGGTTAACATGTAGAAAACAGAAAGTACTGATTAGAGGAAAAACCTCAGAATGGAGTGTGGTAACCAGCGGTGTACCACAGGGATCAGTATTAGGTCCTCTGCTATTCCTAATCTACATTAATGATTTAGATTCTGGTATAGTAAGCAAACTTGTTAAATTTGCAGACGACACAAAAGTAGGAGGAGTGGCAAACACTGTTGCAGCAGCAAAGGTCATTCAAAATGATCTAGACAAGATTCAGAACTGGGCAGACACATGGCAAATGACATTTAATAGAGAAAAGTGTAAGGTACTGCACGCAGGAAATAAAAATGTACATTATAAATATCATATGGGAGATATTGAAATTGGAGAAGGAATCTATGAAAAAGACCTAGGAGTTTTTGTTGACTCAGAAATGTCTTCGTCTAGGCAATGTGGGGAAGCTATAAAAAAGGCTAACAAGATACTCGGATACATTGTGAAAAGTGTTGAATTTAAATCAAGGGAAGTAATGTTAAAACTGTACAATGCACTTGTAAGACCTCATCTTGAATATTGTGTGCAGTTCTGGTCACCTCGCTATAAAAAAAGATATTGCTGCTCTAGAAAGAGTGCAAAGAAGAGCGACCAGAATTATTCCGGGCTTAAAAGGCATGTCATATGCAGACAGGCTAAAAGAATTGAATCTGTTCAGTCTTGAACAAAGAAGACTACGTGGCGACCTAATTCAAGCATTCAAAATTCTAAAAGGTATTGACAGTGTCGACGCAAGGGACTTTTTCAACCTGAAAAAAGAAACAAGGACCAGGGGTCACAAATGGAGTTTAGAAAAAGGGGCATTCAGAACAGAAAATAGGAGACACTTTTTTACACAGAGAATTGTGAGGGTCTGGAATCAACTCCCCAGTAATGTTGTTGAAGCTGACACCCTGGGATCCTTCAAGAAGCTGCTTGATGAGATTTTGGGATCAATAAGCTACTAACAACCAAACGAGCAAGATGGGCCGAATGGCCTCCTCTCGTTTGTAAACTTTCTTATGTTCTTATGTTCTTAAATCCCAATCAAACTGCATTACATGTGCAATCTGCCCACAGTGGAAAAGCAGAAACGTGTTTTAAGCCTGGCCTTTGTCGCCCTCTTCAGGACAAACTGTGCAGCTGCGCAGAGCCTGATTGAAAGCAATTCTTTTCACTTGGTGTGGTTCCATTGGAAATGTAGGGCCCTATTCACACAACCTTGAGGACTGTTCTAAG
>NC_054587.1:126919-135443 GCF_017654505.1 Polyodon spathula
CGAACAGACCAGAACCAGAACCAAATTACAAACTGTTCTCGAACCTTCTCCTAGTAGAACCGCTTCCGAACTCAGCTTAGCAACGCGGCTCCTAGACCCGGACACCATGCAATTTATTGCAGTTTCGCTTGAGCTGAAAGGGGATTTTTTTTTGGTGTAAAATTGTACTGTAAATGCAAATGTGTTTATCCGTACAGTTCAAATGAATATCAGTGCTTAATACTTGGATAGTTATAATAAAAATGAATATTTTATTATTATTATTACTTGCAGCCACTAATAGTTTAATATGGTTGTTTATTTTCTGCGAGTCGCAGCTCCTGCAGAGCGGACGCGTCCCTCCTTCACGTTTACAGCCACGCCTCTCCACGCGTGTGCGTGTCCACGGCATTGGTGTTTCTGAGCTCTGCGCAGAATCCGCGGTTCAGTTACAGGGGTTTGATTTCATGTTCACCAATCAAAACCACAGAAGCAACGTGTTGAATGCGCACACTATAGTATACTGGGAGGACATTGTCAAAACACCCTTAACCCTCTGCAGAATTATTAATCTGTTTTTCTCACTACCATGACTGTGTTGAAGGCGTGCTGAATGTGCCAGTGTGTCTGTCAGCTGGGGATACGAAGCAGCCTGTAACTACTCTATCCAATATTTAACCGCTAATAAACCCAACGAGTACTAGTCCAAAATCACCGAGCAAGCGCAACGAGGCATCCTGGGAAATGTAGTCTTTAGCGCTCGGAATGTAGTCCAAAATCACCGAGCATGCGCAACGAGGCATCCTGGTAAATGTAGTCTTTAGCGCTCGGAATGTAGTCCAAAATCACCGAGCATGCGCAATGAGGCATCCTGGTAAATGTAGTCATACAGACCTCATATAGCGGAAGCAACATTACATTCTGGCGCCAGCTGACAAGTTTATTTTATTTTAATTTATTTGTATTCCTGAGAAGCTGCGCTGCTGTGATTGGATACAAGCTGAGAGGCTGCGCTGCTGTGATTGGATACACGCTGAGAGGCTGCGCTGCTGTGATTGGATACAAGCTGAGAGGCTGCGCTGCTGTGATTGGATACAAGCTGAGAGGCTGCGCTGCTGTGATTGGATACAAGCTGAGAGGCTGCGCTGCTGTGATTGGATACAAGCTGAGAGGCTGCGCTGCTGTGATTGGATACAAGCTGAGAGGCTGCGCTGCTGTGATTGGATACAAGCTGAGAGGCTGCGCTGCTGTGATTGGATACAAGCTGAGAGGCTGCGCTGCTGTGATTGGATACAAGCTGAGAGGCTGCGCTGCTGTGATTGGATACAAGCTGAGAGGCTGCGCTGCTGTGATTGGATACAAGCTGAGAGGCTGCGGCTGCTGTGATTGGATACAAGCTGAGAGGCTGCGGCTGCTGTGATTGGATACAAGCTGAGAGGCTGCGGCTGCTGTGATTGGATACAAGCTGAGAGGCTGCGGCTGCTGTGATTGGATACAAGCTGAGAGGCTGCGCTGCTGTGATTGGATACAAGCTGAGAGGCTGCGCTGCTGTGATTGGATACAAGCTGAGAGGCTGCGCTGCTGTGATTGGATACAAGCTGAGAGGCTGCGCTGCTGTGATTGGATACAAGCTGAGAGGCTGCGCTGCTGTGATTGGATACAAGCTGAGAGGCTGCGCTGCTGTGATTGGATACAAGCTGAGAGGCTGCGCTGCTGTGATTGGATACAAGCTGAGAGGCTGCGCTGCTGTGATTGGATACAAGCTGAGAGGCTGCGCTGCTGTGATTGGGCGCACAGTTTTGAAGCAGGGAGGGGAAGGCGAGGGATACGGTGGCCCTGAAGTGCAAAACACAACAACAAACTGCAAAACAAAATAGCAAATCAGAAAACACAACAACAAACTGCAAAACAAAATAGCAAATCAGAAAACACAACGACAAACTGCAAAACAAAATAGCAAATGAGAAAACACAACGACAAACTGCAAAACAAAATAGCAAATCAGAAAACACAACGACAAACTGCAAAACAAAATAGCAAATGAGAAAACACAACGACAAACTGAAAAACAAAATAGCAAATCAGAAAACACAACGACAAACTGCAAAACAAAATAGCAAATCAGAAAACACAATGACAAATTGCAAAACAAAATAACAAATCAGAAAACAAAAAGACATGAACTCTGAACCGGAAAGGGAGGGGAGATTGGTAAAGGGTGTCACGTCACTGATTGGAGGAGCAGCATGTCAATCACTGCTGCAGCACTGTGGGCGGAAGCACTTGGACACTAGCCTGGAGAGACTCTTCCCTCATGTTTGAATTTGAATAATGATTTTATTAGTCCTTACATTAGAAAAACCGAGTGTGAAATAAACGAGTACAAAACATTATTCAAATTCAAACATGAGGAAAGTGACTTACCCCGGTTCAGAGTTCATGTCTTTTTGTTTTCTGATTTGCTATTTTGTTTTGCAGTTTGTCGTTGTGTTTTCTGATTTGCTATTTTGTTTTGCAGTTTGTCGTTGTGTTTTCTGATTTGCTATTTTGTTTTGTAATTTGTCGTTGTGTTTTCTGATTTGCTATTTTGTTTTTCAGTTTGTTGTTGTGTTTTCTGATTTGCTATTTTGTTTTTCAGTTTGTTGTTGTGTTTTCTGATTTGCTATTTTGTTTTTCATAATGTTGTTGTGTTTTCTGATTTGCTATTTTGTTTTTCAGTTTGTTGTTGTGTTTTCTGATTTGCTATTTTGTTTTGCAGTTTGTTGTTGTGTTTTCTGATTTGCTATTTTGTTGTCAAATTTGTCGTTGTGTTTTCTGATTTGCTATTTTGTTTTTCATTTTGTTGTTGTGTTTTCTGATTTGCTATTTTGTTTTATTTGTTGTTGTGTTTTCTGATTTGCTATTTTGTTTTGCAGTTTGTTGTTGTGTTTTCTGATTTGCTATTTTGTTTTTCAGTTTGTTGTTGTGTTTTCTGATTTGCTATTTTGTTTTTCAGTTTGTCGTTGTGTTTTCTGATTTGCTATTTTGTTTTTCAGTTTGTTGTTGTGTTTTCTGATTTGCTATTTTGTTTTTCAGTTTGTTGTTGTGTTTTCTGATTTGCTATTTTGTTTTTCAGTTTGTCGTTGTGTTTTCTGATTTGCTATTTTGTTTTTCAGTTTGTCGTTGTGTTTTCTGATTTGCTATTTTGTTTTTCAGTTTGTTGTTGTGTTTTCTGATTTGCTATTTTGTTTTTCAGTTTGTTGTTGTGTTTTCTGATTTGCTATTTTGTTTTTCAGTTTGTTGTTGTGTTTTCTGATTTGCTATTTTGTTTTGCAGTTTGTCGTTGTGTTTTCTGATTTGCTATTTTGTTTTTCAGTTTGTTGTTGTGTTTTCTGATTTGCTATTTTGTTGTTCAGTTTGTCGTTGTGTTTTGCACTTCAGGGCCACCGTAGGCAGCAGGTGGCACATTAAAACACCTGCTATATGTAGGACACACTTGTAAATTGTTCTGTAAGTGGTGTGTCAGTGTGTTTGTGTATTTGTGTGTGTCTGTGTGTGTCTGTGAGCTGCTTTCAAGTCTTGCAGTGGTGACTCTTCCTACAGCTAGCTGGACATCCTATTTGACTCTGGTTTGTTTGTTCAGAGAATCTTGGTACTCCATCTTGCTCAGCCAGTCCTGTGTTTGTTTCTAGACTGTGCCTGTATGTGCTGTTTTATGTGCACTGGAAAACAATGCAGAGAAACAAATTGAAACCTGAAGACTTCTAGTCGAAACGTTTGCCATTGAATTGGTTGTGTTTCTTGTATTAATTCTAAATGAAACCAAACCCGTACATTTTGAAGTGAATTCAAGACCACGATTAAAAAACTGTTTTATCAAAGCGTGTCGTTATTGGCGCTTTGTCTGTAATTTTGTGGAATGACCACGAGGTGGCACCAAAGTCCAGCTTTTCAGAGAACAGCTGCGTTCCCCTCACCAGGCAATGCTGTAGTCTTCTCAATTGAAGACTGTTCAGGGAACCGAAAATACAGAAAACTAAACCAGTAAAGGTGGCTGGACAGCAGCTGTGGGCTCCAGGTCACAGTGTGGCACGCACTGATTGGACGTGGCAGCTAGCGATTCTGCAAGGTGCTTTTTAAATTGTGCTGGAGGGATACGGGACCATTCCTCAATGATTACCAGCCTCTAATTCCTTCAGGTTGGGTTGTATTGGGGTGGAAATCTGCAGTCAAGTCAGAATAGCCCTTACATAGAGAGAGTCACATCACTTTAGGGACTGATCCTTGTGAAAAAGCCTCAGTAGTAATTTGTGACTTCTTGAAAACGGAAGCACCTGCCAACCAAGCACCTCTTATCAGCCCTCTATCAAAGTGTGTCAGATCTGTGGTCCCATCGTGGTTATAGAGCTTTTACCCTCCTCTCATCTCACCGACAGGAGACAGAATCCGTAACACAGAGCATCATACAGCACTGCCTGTTGCACAGTCTCATCAGTGTGCTTGGGATTGACAGCACTGTGTGCTGAAGCTGCAGACATACAAACACTCCCCAGCTCTACACTGCATCGCTGCACTAAAGGGGTTTCTCTTAGAGATTATGAAGAATGGAACGGATGTCAGATTCCCATGTTATTGTGACACAGCAGGCCCAGAACACTCTCTGGTTATTTCTTTCTGTTTTCTAGTCTTCTCTATTTTCACTCTGAGTTTTTATCCTGCCCAGAACATTACTTTGTTTCCTCTCCCCCCTGACTTCCTTCCTGTGTCACAGGTAATGGGGCCCCCACTTGAATTGGGAGAGGAAACCAAGACTGGAAAACAAAACTAATGTTCCAATCAGGAGAGATCTCTTCATAGATATATTGTTGAGATTCTTTGTGTAAACAGTGTGTAACCCCAGCCTGGGATTTCACAGCGCTGTTTTCTGAAGCTGAAGATGAATTGCTGACAAACACTCTCCAGCTGCAACAGGTGCCCAAAGTCTTCATTGTGTCACTTCGATTATATGAATCATTTGACTGAGGTATGGAAACTTTCCACTGGGCACAGCAGCTCAAGTACATGCTGGTACTGTGTTCCTTGTTATTGTAGCACAGAGCTGTGCTTTGTTTCCTCTCTCTCTTCACTTTCTTTCCTCCTGTACTAGGACCCCTCTGGAGTCTTGCACTGGGGTCTGGGGTCCTATTACCTGTAGCACAGCAGTGAAGTGAGTGGGGAGAGCAAACCAAGTCCTGCCAAGTCTGGAAACACAAAAGAGAAGAGAATGCTGTTCTGTAATGAGAGGATTGGAATGTCTCGGTTCAGACACGTTTAAAGGGATCCGGCTTGAAGAACAAATCAGTGAGAAACACTTCAATGAAAGCAAACGGTGGAAATGTTTGGAACCATATTGTTTATTTTGCTTGGTTTGCTTCACTGAGGAGACAAGGAATGACAAGGAAATAGAAAGAGATGCAAAGTCCTATTCCAGTGCTCAGAAAGTAAACAGAGTGCAAAGTCCTCTTTGCTCAGCTGCTGCACCCTCTCCTCGTACAGACAGGTCCTGTACCTTGGGCACTCCAGCTCAAACAAGGGCCGTGAATCAGCTTAGTTGACTTTATCAGGACAGCCCTGAAAATAAGAAATAACACAAAATACAACAGATAAGGGTGCAGAAACTTCACCATAAACATTAAACAGCAATCACAATAAATAAGGGTCCTTTCCATACATGCACAGCCTCCAGTATCTCTGCAATGGACTCTGACCAGCGCATGACTGACTGAACCTGTAATAAACTGATAAAACGGAGTCAGAAATAATAACAAGTAAGCAAACTGTCTATGCATGCAGACGTGAAGCTTTGATCTGTCTGCTTGGCTATCTTTCTGTAGAAACTCCCCTCCAACACGTATTGGGGCAGATGAGTAAATGCAGAGCGACTGGGGAATGTGTGTGCATTTCACCCCACTGTTCACACTCTGTTTTTACTGAGTATCTTGACATCTCTGAATAGATTTGTGTCCCCTCTTCAGATTTTATTGAGCAAGCTGTCTCAATGAGCAGCGGTACCTCACAATGTTATCTGTTTAGTAGAAATGACAAACAACTAAATAACCCCTAAATATATTGAGATCCCTGAATTTACAAAAGCAATTCAATAATTTCATCTTCATCTTCCCTTCAGTGCTCCGTCATTCCAGGTACAGTGTTCGACTTCGCTTCTCCACATGACACACACACACACACAGATATATATAGATATTATATTATAGATATAATTAATATATATATATTAATATTTATAAAGATTGCAGATCCTCTTGAGGAATCCTTTCAAATGAAGCTTAAACTTGATCAAATCAGAGCAAAAATATTTGCCATCCTGGGCCTTCCTTGCCAACAAGTGAACATATTTTTTTTCAAGCAATGTTAAAAAATAAAAAATAAATAAATAATGATAACGGAAATTGTGATGCTCCTACAGTATGTGCACCATTGTCGTTCCTTGCTAGTTCTGTAGCATGAGCAGCTTCTAGAATGTATGACATCACATGTTTAGTTTTGAGTGTTTCTATCATGCTAAATAAGAACATCTCCATTTGAAAACATAATTCAATGGAAGCTCATGGAATACAAAATAACTGTTTTACCAGTAACAAAAAAAAGTGAAAGGGTTTCATCGAATTGAAAACACAAATACATTCAACATTGTACTTAAAGCACTTTCTATTGACTAACCTGCTGCTGGGACATTGAGAGAAAAGTTAAAAAAAAAAAATGTGCTTAGTCTGGCAAAAAAAAAAAAAAAAAAAAAGATATAAATGTTCGTGTTTTCTTAACCGGAATTGGAGGTACGTTTACAACACCAAGGTCATCTATTTAAAAAATATGGTCGTTATCACAAAGGTTATGTTGTTTGTCCACAACCAACGGATCACTAAATGTACTTGCATCAACATATTGTAAATATTAAGTAATTGACGCTCCGTCAGCCCTATTCCACTAAAAGTACCAGAGCATTCGGAGTCTCTTGTCAATGTATCGTTTTAAACGAACAGTATTTTGACTCTTACGTTAACGTGTCACTTATTAATATTATGATAAAATGGGAATTTTAAATATATATAATATATATATAATATTATATCGATATCTATATAACATGACGTGTAAGGATTAACTGGTGCATTTTATTGTAAGCTGTTTAAGTCATTGCTGATCTTCCTGAAGTACAGAGTCAATTTGTAACATAAACCTAACAAAGCGAGCTACTTACTTTATGAATAGTTTGTGAATTAAAAATACAAATTGCACTAATGCATTACACCGTAGGTCCTATTCTGAATCAAGTGCAAAGGCAGTAGTATATATTCAGAAAATGGCAAAATCATTTTGATGACATAAGTCCAGAGAGAATTTACTGAGAATAGGTGGAATGCAGCTTATTTCTTTCTTTGGTTTTTATATCAGTGCAATTGCTTTATACTGCTCAAATATTCAAGCATCCTTTCATATTCTTATGTTATCACTTTTTTTTGGGTTTTCTTGGCTGCCTACCTTCCCTTCTTGGTTAAGGGAATAATTTATAAAATAGCTACACATGTTTATCTATGTATCTTGTGCCTTTCCCCTTGTTCCCTCCTATGTCTGCCATACTCATAATGTGCCTTCCCCCTTGTTCCCTCCCATGTCTACCAAAATGGTTGAATTAAAATATTTTAAATCAGTTTTGAAAAAATGAATCATAATGGCAAAGTTTTTGTTTAAAAGTTTTTGTTCACATTCTGAATGCTTTGTAGATAAAAGGTGTCTCAATTTAGAAGGTTCAAGAGTTTTATTTGACAAAACCTCCTGACAAATAAAGCACTGGGTTCTTTGGGTTGTCCTCAGATCCAGTAAATGTAAATACCAGTGCTAGTCCCTGCAAACCATTACCTCGTACAGAACACTCTAACCATTCAAATTTCAACTTATTGTCATCTGAGTCCACAAACGTTGCTCGAATGTACATATACCAACTTTGGAAGAATAAGGACTTACTGTAATTATGTTGCATATAAAGAAGCTGTTTCAGTTAATGGCAGCTCTGAAGGTGATGCTTGGTATTGCATCAACACTAAACTGCAATATTTTTTTAATTTATAAACACACCCGTAATAAATAGAAAACAGATAAAAGGGGAAAATGCAGACTACATACAGGTCCAATGAATGCATGGGAACAAATGACTTGTTAAATGTTATCATGGCAATAGACTTTATTGCAAAGGTATATCCTTTGTTAACATGCAGTTTCATATTCCAAATAACTAAAAACAGAAAATGCATTGCTTGTTTGAACATAATAACTCTCTTCTTGGTAACATTATTTGGTATTATTATATCATTTGAAAAAAAAAAAAAGCATCAAAAATGCAATTACTCTACACTATCTCTATGCTTGCTCTTAGATTGTTTAGTCATTACTGTTACTATTGAAACATATTTTGAACATAACCCTAAAATAAACAAGGAAATTAATGTGTGGGATTTTTACTGATGCTGTATGATGTTTTAATAGCTCCACTTAATTCATAGGCAAAACA
>NC_054587.1:135943-156936 GCF_017654505.1 Polyodon spathula
TCCCCCCCACCCCCCCCGCCCCCCCCCGCCCCCCCGCATGCATGTAGGTGACCACTATATGCCCTCCCATGCCGTACCGCGCACGTTTTCCCTTCCTCCCTTCCCTGCACACAAAAATAAGTTCTCCAGGACTTTTTGATATTTTATCTTTTTGCGCCTCTCCCTTTTTTTCTCCACTGTAGCGGTCAGATCTCGTGTGTTTGACTTCTGTGTGGAAATGGATTGATCGCTTGATCTTTATGTCTTGGAAAAAAACACGTCACCTATTCGTTTACCCCCCCGGATTGGGTATCATTTTCCACTCAGCACGGGCCAAGCAAGGCTAGGCTCCAATCGCCATTACCCAGGAGACACTCGCCTCCGTGATTTCCAACGTGGCGTTCTACCATCCAAGCAAATGCCCTTTGTAATCCCCCACCCAGGGTCTCCCCTGTAAAGGCACGGTTCGCGTCTGCATGGGGGAGCACACCAGTCCTGGGTACGACAGGCTGTCCCCGTGGTCCCCCCTGGTGAAGGCACGGCGGTGTGGTGTGCAGGGGGGAGTCACACGGTCAGGGGAGCGCGGGGGTCCCCGAGGGTCCCCCCTGGTAAGGGCACGGCCGCGTGGTGCGCAGGGGGAAGTCACACAGTCAGGGGAGCGGTGTTTGCCCCCCGAGGGTCTCCCCTGTGTAAAGGGCACGGCCACTGGTGTAGCGAGGGGGAGGTGCTAGTCCAGTGGTGACATTCTAAGTTGGGTTGAAAAACAGGGTTAAAAATAACTGCCTAGTCCTAAATACATTAAAAACCATTGAGCAGGACATTTAAACTAGAAAAGTCTCTGTTTTCTTACTGGTTTGAAACAGCGATTACAATGCCGTTTAATAATTTTTTTTTTTTTTTATATTTCAGTCCGTCAAAAGAGAGTGGGGTGATCTGCCAAGTGGCATTCAATGGACGATTTATACGTTTTTTCCTTTTCTATCTTTTTTACTTGCCCATCCCCTCCCGCGGCTCTCTTTTGAAAAGCCAGTGGACTCACTGGCTTGTAGCTTTTAACAAGCGTCTTGAAATGGCAACGAAATATCACAGCCATCCTCACTCGCATATTCTTCTGCTTCGATCACTTTGCTTCAGTAAAAAAACACAAACCTCTTCTCTCTAAGTACCCCACATACTGTAGATGCCACTTATTAACAACCTCTCAGCTCCCAGCAAAAAGCTGCCAATAATCTAAAAGAAACCTGCTTACTGATCACGATACTGAAGCTGGTAAGAGTTTGGGTCCTGGGTGAAACTCTGGCAAACACAGCCACAAGGTGCTTGCACCATCCATCCCCCTATAGAATGAACTCCCTCAGCTTCACAAAGTCCAGTGAAAGCTGCTGAATAATATCCCCTTGTTAACATATTGAATTGCAGCCCCTCTATATACAATGAACTCACTCAGCTTCATAGAGTACAATGAAAGCTTGTTGGAATCATGAATACCCGTAAAATTGAATCAAACTAACATATTTTGAATTGACACCCTTTCTCATCGTATATATAAGACTACCCCTCAGACTTCATAAAGAGTCCTGACAAAAACTATCTGAATTAATTTGCCCTAATAAGATTAACATAGTGATTGCACCCCTAAAATCTATATAGATAATGAACTCCTCTCATGCTTCATTAGAGTACCGAAGGAAAGCGAAAAAAGTCTGCTGATAAGGTTCCTCAGTTGTATACTCATATGAAAATATCCATCACCGCTTTCTATTTTAAAAAATTACCTGGGAATAGTTTAACGTTGACAATGATGTGGCATTTGGAAATCTAACATACAATACGTACTGATTTAACGGCTTCCTTCGGGTAGCCTTCTTACTATAAGCCGAGTGAATACACTTTGTAGTTTCTCTGATATACACAATTGTTAAATAACAGTTAATTATGTTCCGAATAGTTTATATGTCTACAAATCCTAAAAATAATACCTAGATGATGCACATAGCTCTAAAATGTCAGGACAGCTTTATACCAGGCATAAATTTTTATGATATTATTTTATTATTATGCTACGCAGCTTCACAGTCTTCAAGAACGCCTTAAAATGCATCGTGAACACACTAACCAATCCAGGCAACAAGCCCTACAACACATGCAAGGGGCAAAGATATATATAAAAAAACGGCACAATGTAAATAATAAACTAATCTCTCTCTTTATCTTGCTCTTGTGTCTCCTACAAGTGGATTGTGCGATTCAGTTTATTTTATATTTTTCAAACGTGTTTAAACCAGGCAGAGTTATTCGTGCGTAGAACGACGCACTGTCCGTGCAGGAGAGAAGTAAAGACAAATTGACGCTCGTGGTGAAAAAGATTAACCAAACCACAGGCGACCAGCCACTTCTCTGGACGCACAGCCAAACTTGCTATTTTAAATCGCGGGTGTAGCACTGATCACATCTCTCTGCGCGCCAGGCTGAACCGCCCGTGTATCGTGACAGCCAAGACGACGTTTCGATTTTGAAGGTCTGGAATTTCTCTGAGAATTACCCACCACCACCACCCCAAAAAACCAAATCCACACTACGGCTGTGTATTGATCCCTCCACTGCTGGTTCCACGATCTGTAAGTCAAAAACTCTTCTAATGGGTTTTTATAATAATATATTAATACCAAGGAGAAGATGAGGCGGTCAGCGGGCGAAACTGATCCAGCCTGGAATCAGGTTACAAGCCTCTCAAAATACTCGCTGCGGAGGACGGGAGGAGCAGAGAGCTTAGGAGACAACAGCTGCAAGCCTTCAGAACAGGGGTCGTCTGGCCAATCAATCGCGGCTCTGAACGACCACTCTGCTCCAGGAGGTGAAACGGAGATCGCAAGCAACTCCACCGTCTGGACGGAGTTTTGATTTAATTTGGTTAAAACAGGGTATGGGACAGTCTGCTTTGGGCACCCCCTGGTTTAGGAAGGGACCCCCACCTTTTGATTTCATCCGGCAGAGCCCCTTTGAAAACCCGACCACGGGTGAGATTTAGGCAGGAAACGTTACTAGGGAAAGCTAGAGTCATCCAGGAGGTCACATTGCTTTGAACATTTTAACAGCTCAGCCTGACAATTTATAACCCTATCCCAGTTTATCTAGAGAGGTTATAAAAGCACATCTCACTCCCCCATCCGATGGTATCCAACCACTCGACGACGAGCGTGACGGTTAAGAAGGCGCACGGCTACTTCTAACATTCAGAAATCAGCTTATTCCTTCTGAGAATTAAAAAAAAATAACAACATAATCTGAATCTCTGCCTTTCTAAGGAAAGCACATTTGAAATCACGGCAGTCTTTCTCGCCAGGAGTAGATGAGCCAATCAGCAAAAGATGATGCACACCGCCACCTCCTGCACATCTCCTTAATAAACCATATTCAAAAGGCGTTTATTTAGGATAATTACAGATAGAGGGGTTCAGGTTAAGTCATGGACAGAGAGGATGTAAAAAACTCTTCACTCAAAATGAGCGAACGTAATTCACGCTTTCCTGCGCTTGCTACATCCATGTCCCAACCCCATTAGCTAGAATAACCGCGAAAAAATTTTCCTGAAATCCAGACCATAGCTGGAGGAATAGATGAAACGGAGGAGGAAGTAGAGAGAGCGATAAGCATAGTCTTATAAATTATGCAAATTATTGCAACTAATTATCCACGCCATCACGGATGGGATGAACATTATAAAAGGATGCGACTGTTTCAAATCTCAACGTGCATTTATCAGTTCCAAACACAAGAAAGGACTCTACTCTAAGCATTCTGCATTGACGTTTTGTCTATTATGATATTATGTTCTGCGCTATAAGCCAGACGCGCAAGATTTGATGAATTGCTTACCCTGGGAGTACAGTCCTGAGACGTGGACAGCGATGGTGCCCGCTGATCTGGAGGGGATTGGGCGCTCTCTGGTTCTCGTCGTCGCCTCTAGTGTCTGGTATTTGTCCAGTCCGCGACGACAGTTTGTTCTGTTATCTCTGACGAGAACATGTTTCAGCCCACCATATGAATAAGACTCAGCTAAACATTATACATGCACCAAGCTTTACGATCTCGAACGACATGTAAATTATCATGAAAAGACAATTTATAAAGATATGTTTCCTATAACAAAGCAGACCCCGTCTGACGCAGATCAGCGCGACAACGTAGGCCGTCTAGCAGACCGTGGGCGCGAACACCACTACTGACATGTGTGGGTCTGATTAGTAAGTCGTCGAACTAGACAGCCGAATTCAAAATTACCGTCAAATGTCCCCTGGATGGCTCCACTAACCACTATCAACCAGGAATAATAATCCGGCCCCACCTCTACATTTCTCAAAACTGCTTGAACGATGCAAAAAATCTGACTGATCCATGTACACCCAACATAATTCTATGACGTACTTTGTTCAAAAAAAAAAGCAGATGGAGACACACTAATACAGACCCCCACGATAGTCTTCTGATTTCTCTCTGGGTTTTTTGATTCGGCGAAGTATTACTCTCTCACGCTTTGAGGTAGTGCTTCCAGCTCAAAATCGTGACGCCGCTCCACAATAAGTCCGACAAACAAAGCGGAGCAGAAAAAAAACCCGGGATAAACCGGTATTCATTTAGTAGTCTCTTTATGGCTTGGCTGGGTGCTTCTTCCATTTTTCGCCTTGGCATTTTATGCTGTGTGATCATAAAGATAGCGAGAAACCAAGGTCTTAATATATTCCAGGAACAATCGAAAAAACTAATATAAAGATTGCGCACCAGGGATTACGCATCATTAGCAACCTTGAAGACTGTGTCTTGATATTGGCTCGTTTATTAACCCAAGCAGAACAAATTCCTTTCGCCCTGTTTTTTGTCTCGTATTCAGCACCGCGTAATCCCAAAATGGGCGATTGTATAAAAGTAGAAACGCATTGCTTTAGGCTGTTCACTAAAACGAACGTGATTAAATCTTATTCATGCTATTAAATTCATTTAAATAGAGCTGCCAGTTCAGACGCATCATTTATCACATTTGTTACTTTTTTTTTTATTTTTCTTTGAGTTTTGTTTGTTGGCTGCCGGTCTTAATTACTTAAACAAAAATTCTGATGCACCGACGTGTCTGTGAATTGATTTTTCAAAAGTCATAATTGATTTTATAAGAGGGAACCTGTGGAATTAAGCAGCACTTTGATTATCGATCCTCTCCTGAATACACAAAGCAGTGAGGCGTACTCCAGCGTCGTAGGCATGATCCATCTTTCGGTCTTTTTTTTGCGCGTGTATCGCTCGACGTTGGCTACGTTTTCTGTTGCTTGCCTAATTATCTTTCCCCGTAGTGCGCCGGTGTGAGTGATAGTACCACCCCCCACCCTTCCTCTCCGCCGCCCTCCCCACCCGCAGCCCCCGGTGCACAGGTCCCTAGCTTCTTGCTGGTCGGTTTCCGTGTGCTTCCAAGCAGCAGGTGTTCGCGCCAGCTGTCACGGCTGTGGGAAGATTCTTGTTTGTATTAATTATTCCTGCAACAATAAAATTTATCTCAAGAATGAAAAGAGCTGCCGCAGTCAGCGCCTTGCGTTTAGCGCAGTCCGCAGACAGCCATAGCAAGTTCTGCCAGCTCAACAGTACGAAAAATATCGTTTCGAGCGCTTTTCACTGCGACCGCGTTTAACGAGACTCGCAAACAGCTTCGCTTAGGATGCATTTGGGAGTGATATTCGCGTTTGTTGTTTATGAAAATCAAGACGAATAGGGCACTTTCGTGATTAAATTTACTCCTTTGGTCTGCCCTGTCGTCAGAACCAGTCCTTTCTCATCCGGCGTCGGACCCTGGCCTCATCAATCAAAAAGAACGTCAGCGAGGCCTGGTGCGTTGATTTTGTCCTCCCGAACAAACAGAAAACTTTCAATGCCGAGGGAGACCAGAGGAGCCGAATAAATAAAAGGGCGTATCATAGCCCCTGGTGCGCTCAGAGATAACACGGACACAAACGAGCAGAGAGAGCTTGACTTCTTCCCCCCTCAGCATTCAAAAAACATCACGAGGCTCTGCAGGGCTGTTTTGAGATGGTTACATAATAAAATAACGATGGATCAGAGAGGTTGATCAGTGTGTCACTTCTCTAAGAGGTCTGTGAAAAATACAAGCGGCGAGGTGTGGGTGCTATTGCTGGAGATGCGTACTGAGGTGTGCCTTTTGCGATCAGTGCCTTGGTAACCTGTTTTCCGCTCGTGTTAACATAAACACGCCGCGTGTGAAATAATTGGCCTGTCTATAGTCACCATGACAAGCACTGAATAAATGGACCGCTAAGGGTTAAAAGAGAATGGGAATTGATTTTAAAAGGGAACTGGGAGTTGAAATGATTTGGACCCCACCCCCGATCCGATCCGACCCGACCCGGGCTGGATCACAAATCTGGGCTTCTTCTGGTGACAGCTGCTGTAGGGTGCGGACTTCAGGAGAGCATGATGGGTAATCCTACGGGTTTGAACCAATAGGGGTGCAGGACCAGGAACCTCCTTCAAGGAAAGACAAGAGGGGTCTGTGTGACAGCGGCTCTCAATTACAATTACACTTCAATTACAGCAGAACCGCAGAGTCGCAGACCCCCTGGCGTCCGTCGCTCCGAATTTTCCCGACGGTTTTAATAAAAATGCACCCTCAGTCTGGAGAATAACATGGGGGTGCATCCAGCACAGTCACTCAATAACAGAGTTGTGATTTCATTTTAAGACACAGGAATATTTTCACAGGAAGCAAACGAAACCAGCTGCCAGGTTCCATATTATACAGCAACGGGTGAAATTCAATTACTTTGCACATCAAATCAGTTCTTATCAATTACTTGTCATTATTTATCGAAAGAGACCAGGGGGGTGAACTCTGCATCAAACTGCTGCTGCTGCCTGCGGCAGAGTCTCGTCCATAGGAGCAAACAGCGCTGTTTTGGCGTCTCGCTGCCGAAGGACGAGCACAGGAGCTGCACGCGCCTTGCTTCGGGGTCTTCACACAGTGAGTCCAGACTGATCCAGGCATTTAACAAGACCCTCTTGGATGGAAAAGAAATGGGTCCAGGCAGGCGTTCGTATTCGGGAGGCAATATTGCCCCTCCGTTAGATTCGGAGGGGAACGTGTTCGTCACAGTGGTCAGGTACCAACTTGATCGAGCCCATCATGTGTCTGCAACAGAGCTCGGTGTTCGAGTCTCATTAGTCTGTCTTATTAAATTCACACTGGATCACACTGTCTAGTGTGCATCGGAGTCTGATTATTCAACTCCTAGTTAGAGCAGGACTGGACGACACTGCTCGTTCAGCGGATCTCATTGTCCCACCCTGTGCAAGTTATAATAATATCCCACGTGATTACCTGTCTGGACCCTCGCTCTCTGCTTTCAACGTATCCAGGTGTCCTCCGTTTAGCACTTCCCATTTTCAAGCTCCCGATTCTTGCCATAAACCTTGTAGCCCCTCTACGGGATCATTTAGAAGACGGCCGCATTCATGCGAGACTTGGTGTATGGACCGTAGCGCTCAGAGTAAGGGTCGTCCACATGGAAAGATATGCATCACACAGAACACTAAAAAAAAAAAGGAATCGAACCTGAAATTCTCATCAGTGCCACGGAGGCTATCTTTATGTAAAGTGTTCGGAGGCGAAACGTTATTTTGTAGATCGTTAGTTCTCGTTGACTCCCTTAATGTACGATGTTGGACATATAAGATCTAGATGTGATGTTCGTATATTGTTTTTGTTCCATTTCAACACATCCTGAAACCCTGGGCGATTGTATTAAGTACTGCAGCTGTACACGAGATAATACCCAAGTGAGACCTCTGAGACTGATCAAACTAAAACGGTTTCTTTTGATTATACGATGTTGTATATATAAAAAGATCTAGATGATGTTCGTAATTGTTTTTCTCAATCCTGAAACCCTGGGCGATTGTATAGCTCCTGCCTGCAGCTGTACAGTCTATCCCGAAGTGAGAGAGAGAACTGATCAAACTAAAACGGTTTCGCTTTCAACAATGAACAAAAAGACACTGCCCGCAGAAGAAGCGGGCCGTTACCTACCCTCCAGGTGTCTCTTGCCAGCCCTGTGGACGGTCAGCATGTCCACTGTGTCAAAGACAGGACGGTAGGAACAAACCAAGCAAGTGTACCTGGGGAGGGAGCAAGAGCAGGCAGCCAAACTCCTTACTGTACTTAAAACAGGAGATTTACAATTAATGAGCGACTTACAGAGGCCAGGAGGGTGAACTCTGCATCATCAACAACTGCTGCTGCTGCTGCAGAGTCTCTTCCAATAGGACCTCGTTTGTTTCAAGTCTCATCCAAAGGACGGAGCACAAGGAGGTGAAGTGACTCGCTTAGAGTCTCACACACACAGTGAGTCAGTGGCTTAGATAGATAGATAGATAGCTATAGAGATAGATGCTTAGATAGATAGATAGATAGACAGATAGTTAATTCGTCCGCCTAATTATTTAACAATGATTTTGTTACCTGCCATTCTTCAGTAAAGCAGCCTCATCTTCTGGGATGAAATGGGATAGAAGTTCTGCGACTCTACGTTTCTACCAGGGAAGGGGAAGGGGAAGGCGAAGGGGAAGGGGGGAGACGTTAATTTCTGAATGCAAAAACAATGAGATGGCAATCAGACTCCCGCTGCACAGCAGTTTGATCCGTTCCTGGACGCACTGGGAGTTTAATCAGACACGCCTGGGCTTGTTACCTAGGCTACTCAAACCTGGAACTGACATTTCCAGAGGCGTGGCTGTTGTGTTGCGTTTGTTCAGCAGCAATAAGGTTCGTTGCAAGCCTGTGTCGAAATCGACGAAGAGGGAACGGGGAGTTTGCAATTGGGAGTGGAAATTGATTTTAAATCTGGGATTGAAAAACAAGAATTGACCCCCCAAAAACTCTGCTCGATATCCCCCCCCCCCTTAAAAAATAATATTCAAAATACAAACTCGCTTACCTTGAGCACGTTCAGCTGGCTCGGGTCATTGCCCTCCCTTTTAAACGACATAGCTGAGATCTGCAAAATAAAGCCACGTTATAACACATTACACGCAAAAAACAAACCACCGCCCTTGCGGGTCTGGGAGTTGTAGTTTTTAAAAAAGCGTCGTCGCTTTGCCGTTGACGAAATAGTTTTTTTTAAATATTAATAAGTTTTACATAGCTTTATATAAATAAACAGCAGTTAGGCTGAGAAAAAAAAAAAAGAAAAAAAACAAAACCGTTCCGGCATGAATAAAGGCGTACTTATTATTAGTACGCGTTTGATACGCCATTTGGTGTTAGGTAATCAAAACTACAACTCCCGGGAGACTTTGCTCCCTTCACCCTTACCGCTCACAATCCAGAGGCATTATGGGAGCTGTAGTCACTCAACCCTAATTCACGCACCCGTTAACTCGGCTCCCTGTCGCCGATCAAACTACAAATCCCAGAATGCAGCAGAACTCTGCATGATTCAGGGGAGCTGACTAAATGGGTTAGTTTTTAATATCTGTTCGTGGAGATGGTTCCGAGTCAGGCGATGTGGGTTAAAACGTAGCGTATTGATTTTATTAGCGAGATGGGGGTTCTTCAGTGGTTAATAAGGACTGAAACCCCTCTTAATTACAGGACCGAGTAATGCTATACAGGCAGACAGACTGGGACACTGACATTGCTAAATAATCTTGACCACGCCGGGCTGGTTTTTATATACCAGCTCTGCGACGTGCATTTAAATTGCTTTAAAAATCCAGATAACCCCCAAAAGAGGGTGCATATTATTGGCTGTATATATTCTTGACAACCTGTCAAAAAAAAAAAAAAGAGAAAACGTACCGTGATTTTGAAGCTGAATATGAAAACCCAACTATTTCGTTTTGCTCCGAAAATAATATAACGTCTCAGTTAAGTCTCAAGTTGAAAAAAATTAAACGAGGGCTTGTTATATTCAAGTTCAACTTCAACATTAAAGATTATTATTATTATTATTATTATTATTATTATTATTATTATTACAAACGTACTGACGTCAACAAAACGCATTGCATGGTCGAAAGCCACGAGTGAAGAGTTTTATTTTAATTATTTTTAATTACATTAACGCTGTCCCCACTTAACTAAACCACAGTTTTTTTTAAAAAAAAGTCAGTCAGAGAAAAAAAAAAAGTTTCCTTCCTGTTGTCCTGACCACTAAACCTTTACTGTCGGCGCTGTAAAAACACATTACTAACTTCTTACATATTTATATACAATAAAGCTAAGCATTTCAAAGCGCGAGTATGTCACGTTGAAATATTATATTTAAGCAACTCGTGTTTGTTATTTTAGTTCTTGCAATTATGCCGACGCAAAACCTTTTAAACAAAAAAATGAAACAAAAACAATTAGTCGTTTTGAAGCAGGATCTGAGTTAAAAAAAAAAAAAAAAAAAACTGAAGGGAATTTTGTTAAAAAAAAAAAAAAAAAAAAAAAACAACAGCAACATGTCTTCTGCGGGCCGGCCTCCTCCTTCCTCCTCCTTCACCTCCTCCTCGTCCTCCTCGGACGGCGAGGGTCTGCTCTCCGGCAGCCGGACCCGCTCCTACGGCAGCCTGGTCCGCTCTCCGGTTCGGGAGAGGCAGCTGCAGCACCTGGTTCAGCCGGGAGAGACGCTTCCAGGACTGGCTTTGAAGTACGGCGTGTCGGTAAGCGAGCAAGCGCGTCACCTGTTATTCTCCCTTGTTCCGTTTTTTTTTTTGTTTATAAATGACACGTTATAAAAAATAAATAAAAAAACCCTGACATGTCACGTCAATTTGTGGTACCTGTCAAATTTTACTACTTTTCAGACTGCACCCCCCTCCTTGCACTGCGCAGTCTTTTCCTTGCAGACTGCGGACGCTCATCAAAAACCAGTTGCCAAGTCTTTGGCTGTGAAATATTGAGCACACTTTCATTTCAACCCTGCGTGTAGCTAATCGGCTTCCTGAGACAGCTGAGACTTTTCAACTGGCAATGCATGCTGGTACGCTTTACCTGTCTCAGGTAACATTCTGACCTTCTTAAGAGAGGCAGGACTTCCCAGAATGCATTGTCCATTAAAAAAAAAACAAAGTTTGGGCAGATTTAGGCCAATGACGGACAGGGGTGCCAAGGTATAGCCCAGATAAGGAATAACCTGCTGGCCAACAGTTTTGCATCACCCTGTAGAATGAACTCCCTCAGCTTCATAGAGTCCAGTGAAAGCTGCTGAATAATGTTCCCTTGTTAACATATTGAATTGCACCCCCTCTATATAGAATGAACTCCCTCAGCTTCATAGAGTCCAACTGAATAATGTTCCCTTCATAGACATATTGAATAAACATTCCTGGTATATCACTAGGAGTCCCTAAGCTTCATAGAGTCCACACCTGAATAATGTTGAGCTTGTTACCTAGACACACTGACACACCTGAGGCTGGGGGCTGATCAAGCTGGTAGTAAAACCTGGAACGGGTGACACTGCTGTGGAATAGGAAGGAGTCTTGCTTCTAGCCTTGAGAATGCACATTGAAACATGTTCCGCTACCTTCCAGCACCTTGTGGAGTCTCTCCCACAGTGTGTCAAGGCTGTAATGAGCCAAAACAGTGGCTGGATGTTAGACGCAGGTCCTAATAGAGCGGCCAGCCAGTGTGTAAGACCCTAACCAAAGCTGTGGTGTGAAATTCATATGTTAATATTGTTCAGCGGGTTTTCTGAAAGCAAAGTGAGGGGGCATTCTATAGGGGGGTGCTAAACTCGCTCGTTTCTTTGTCAGATGGAGCACATCAAGCGAGCAAACAGACTGTACACCAACGACTCCATATTCCTGAAGAAATTCCTTTACATCCCTGCCTTGACCAGTCCGGAGGCTCCGTCGGGTAGCCAGTCAGAGGCGGGGGAAGAGGAGGGGGCGGGTCCGCCGCTGGGAGAGGACGGCACGTCGGCCAATGGGACGGGAGGAGGAGGAGGAGGAGGAGGCGGGGCCAGTGAATCGGACCCTGTCGATTTGACAGCGGCGGATTTCCTGAAGAGACTGGACGGCCTGATCAGCCAATCGAAAGAGGCGGCCGTCAAGAAGATGCAGGAGGGAGGAGAGGAGGGGTGAGTTCTGGAAAACGACCAGAAAAAAAATCGGAAGCGTTTTTTTCCCCCCCGGAAGCAGCTTCGATTCGTGGCTTGTCTGCAAAGCCGTTTCGCAGAGTTTGCAAATCGTTCGGAGGGGTCCTGGGTTCACTCGCTCCCTTATTGAGCTGTTGTTAAAAAAATAAAAATAAATGCATCTCTTAAATCTGATTTTGCATGGCAGTTAGGAATTTTCCAGACGAGAAACGTCGAAGCCGGGTAAGACCGATTCGGTGCTGGAGCAACGGAACCCAGAACCACTCCGAAATAACGCAAGCACCCTGAAGTAGCGCTGGGAAGACAAAATAACGAAAAGAAAACTTTGAAATACCATTTGAACTCTTTACAACAGCAAAAAAGGACCGGCAGTGCCCTAGTCTGTGGGTAGAGCAGTTTTATTTTTCGTAGTAACTGACTTGACCTTCCTAATGCAAAAAATACCGTGTGCCGGAATCGACGGAGATCTGCACCCCCGAATCAGTTGTACTGGGAGAGGGGTCTGTGGAGTCCTGTGTTGTCTTTCTGAACCTCAGCCCTGATCTCATTTGTGAAATGCTGCTCGAGTCAACCTAACCGGATTCAATCAGACTTAAAACACGGCAGGGAAAGTGTAGCAAGGCCTAGAATTTGAGCGAATAAAAAGTTTTACAAGCTTTTTTTAAAAAAAAAAATAAATAAATAAAAAATGTTGATTTTTCTTGGTCTTTTCTTCAGATTACTGGAAGGCGACGCCCCCTTTCGCGAGTCGGCCTATCACAGCTCTCGAGTGCTGAGCCCCTCGCCCCGGGCGCGGCAGAGCTCCCTGTTGGGTCCCGTTCCGCTGACAAAGACCCGGCTCACGAAGTCTCTGCGGGACCACGAGGACGAAATCTTCAAACTCTGACTCTGCCGTGCCCGTCCTCCCCACCTCCCCCCGAACTGTTTCCCAATTTCAAACTGACGGAGCCTCGCTGTGATGAAACACAGGAGACCTTAAACCTACAAGGTGGACAATTTTGCATTGCCCTATAGAATGAACTACGGCTCCCAGCATGCCTCTGCTCCTGCAGCAATGGCGAGGCATGCTGGGAGCTGTAGTTCTTTATGTCGTCTCACAAGCGGTACAGACTTCTATGACGTCATGTACAACTGTGGCCAGCAGTTTAGCGTCCCCTTAAGGAATGAACTAATGTTGCTTCATAGAATCCAATGAAACCTGCTGAACAGTGTCACGTGTTAAGAGCTGCATGCAGATCCTAATAAAGTGGCCGGGCAGAGTACAGTGACGTCAGTGTAGCTCAGTTCTCTCCCTGCAAGCGTGCTGCAGGACTGCTGTATATAATTCATAACTGTGTCATTTGATTTTAGAGTGGTTTATTGAAAACACAGCTGTGTTTTCCTTACACTATGTTTAATTCAATGTGTTTTTTACACGTCTTGTTTAAATTAATACGATTTATTAATTTTTTATTTTTATTGTATAATTATAACACGTTTTTTTTTGTTTTTTTTTAAATGCAATGTATCAGAGGTTTATTTTTTGACGATTGCAGTTCAAATCGTCGGGCAAATAGTTCTGGAAACCAAAAAAATAACTTTGTTTCTGAAGAATTTGAAAGCGTGGTTACGTTACTTGGCCACCAGATGGGGCTAGAAACCCCAATGTTAGACTCGAAGCGCAGCAATAAAGGGGAAGTCGTTTTTAACCACGGCTTCCTAGACTCTGTGCGTTTGTTATTGTGCGCAGCTCAAGCGAGACCTTCAACTAAACACGTTTCCCTTTTTTCTGTTTTATAGACTCAGGATTTCTTTTTAACCACTAGACACCAAATAAACGTGTCTTTGTGAGAGAAACACACACACACAAGCTGTATTTATGTATTTTTGATATATTCAAAAATCTATTTCTGTCTCGATTTTATTATTATTATTATTATTATTATTATTATTATTATTATTATTATTATTATTATTATTTTGGTTTTGAAAACCTTCGTTTTGTTTACAAACGGCCGCGTCCGGTTTTGATGCAAAGTCAAGTTAGTTAGAATCGGCCTGTAAACAGACCGGTGAAATTTCACACCGGCTAAGAAACCATAAAACACCTTAGAAAATGTAGCGTTATCATCACTGTGGGGAAGAAAAGAAACGAAAAAACACCACAAACAAATTAATCATTTTGAGGCTTCATTTTTTTATTATATATCGAGACTTATTTATATCGAGGGCTGTGTTTGCAGAATTATTAACAGTTCCAGTTACATTAAAATTATTATTATTATTATTATTATTATTATTATTATTATTATTATTATTATTTTATATATTGCATTTAAAGACCGTTTCCCCCCCCCTGGGGGGGTTTCATTGGCAAAGTAACCGACATGTACAGTTAGTCACTCGTAAACTAACCATTTGATTCGTTAACAGCTTTTTTTCTTCCTTACCCCTCCCCCCCGTTAAAATTAGATAATCCAAGGTTGACCAACTGGTTGCTTCACGGGTTAAAACTATATATATATATATATATATATATATATATATATATATGCCCCCCTGGGGGGGGGTTGGGTATACAAAAGGTTTAAATTAATAATTTTTATTTCAGGATGTTTCAGACAGAGTAACGTCCTGAGATAAAATCCATATGTATTTCTCTTCCAGTCCTAGTTGCTTGCCATGTAGCGGAGGCTAGATCAGAGAAAATGCCTCCTTTACAGAAGGAACCACCACCCGGCGATCTAACACTCTGAACAGAGTTTCATTTAGTTTTGCCGGCAATGCACCAGCTGTGCCCTAGATGGCGCTGCTGCAGGGTAATATAAAGACACATGTGCTGATCTAGCCTGCATTACAGACGTCTACGGCAAGTAACAAGACCTGAAACTCCTAAACAAAGCAGCTGAAGTCAATAAAAGTTTTACAAACGCAAACTGAGTCGCTGCAATCATACCACATCCTAAAAACCAGAACAGAACAAACTAATCAAAGAACACGTCGTTTATTTTCAAAGACTACAGCGATGGCTGTAAAAGTTTTGCATCGCCCGCTAGGAATGAACTCCCTCAGCTTCATAGAGTCCAGTGAAAGCTGCTGAATAATGTTCCCTTGTTCTCATATTGAATTGCACCCCCTCTATATAGAATGAACTCCCTCAGCTTCATAGAGTCCAGTGAAAGCTGCTGAATAATGTTCCCTTGTTCTCATATTGAATTGCACCCCCTCTATATAGAATGAACTCCCTCAGCTTCATAGAGTCCAGTGAAAGCTGCTGAATAATGTTCCCTTGTTATCATATTGAATTGCACCCCCTCTATATAGAATGAACTCCCTCAGCTTCATAGAGTCCAGTGAAAGCTGCTGAATAATGTTCCCTTGTTATCATATTGAATTGCACCCCCTCTATATAGAATGAACTCCCTCAGCTTCATAGAGTCCAGTGAAAGCTGCTGAATAATGTTCCCTTGTTAACATATTGAATTGCACCCCCTCTATATAGAATGAACTCCCTCAGCTTCATAGAGTCCAGTGAAAGCTGCTGAATAATGTTCCCTTGTTAACATATTGAATTGCACCCCCTCTATATAGAATGAACTCCCTCAGCTTCATAGAGTCCAGTGAAAGCTGCTGAATAATGTTCCCTTGTTATCATATTGAATTGCACCCCCTCTATATAGAATGAACTCCCTTGCTTCATAGAGTCCATAAGCTGCTGATAATGTTCCCTTGTTAACATATTGAATTGCACCCCCTCTATATAGAATGAACTCCCTCAGCTTCATAGAGTCCAGTGAAAGCTGCTGAATAATGTTCCCTTGTTCTCATATTGAATTGCACCCCCTCTATATAGAATGAACTCCCTCAGCTTCATAGAGTCCAGTGAAAGCTGCTGAATAATGTTCCCTTGTTATCATATTGAATTCCACACCCAGCGCTTTGTATAGTTTTTGGAAACGGAACAAAATCTAACGTTGAACACTGTGCTGCTATTCCTTCAGGTAGGCTTTTGCGATAGCAGTTCCTTTGATGACACGAGGTTAAATAAAAGATCAAAATCGTGTTCAGGTAGTTTTTTTGTCTCAATCCTAAGATTCTAGGCGATGCAACACTTTTAGCCAGGGCTGTATATCACTCACTGCTCTGACGGGATCTGGAGAGAATGGAGGTTTAGAGCAGGGAATGCTAAGGGATTTCTTTCCTTAGCGAGAACATCTTCGCTGGGGTCTGTCCTGGTCGCATTTTACAGTAACTGATCTCAAAAATGAAAACTACAAAGGGCTTTACAAACTTAAAACATGCAGCGATCTGCGAGGAGAATGAAAGTTTCCAGCGGCGTTATTAAACTATAATAATAATAATAATAATAATAATAATAATAATAATAATAATAATAATATGACAAAACAAATAACATTTAAAGGGATTAACCAAATCAATTTTTTTTTAACAATACAGAAAGCTATACTGTGTTGAAATTAGTTCAGTCTCCCGGTCACAGATATCAATTACTATATATCAACTACTTATATCAGGTCCTGACTAAAAAGACAAACCTAAATCACACAAAAAAAAATAAAAAATAGAATACATTACAAATGAGCAGATTTGCATTAGATTTCAGATCAAATATTGGTATTTAAAAAAAAATTAAAAATAAAAAAATAGCCTAGAATTCCGAGTTCTGTGGATATTCTGCATTTAAAACAGATTTCCATTCTTGTCAAGTCCGTAAAACGAATAGAGGCTCGCTGGTCCAGCGGGTCGATACCAGGAGGTTCCAATCCCGGCTCAGCCACTGACTCCCTGTGCGGGACCCTGAGCAAGTCACTGAACCTCCTTGTGCTCCGTCCTTCGGAAAACAAACGAGGTCCTATTGGAAGCGACTCTGCAGCAGCAGTAAATGCATAGTGCACCCCCCTAGGCTTTGGATAAAAGCGTCTGCTGAATTACAAAAAAAAAAAAAAAAAAAAAAAAAAAGTATGGTCTTTTTTTTCAGTAGCAGTTCCACCCTGTCTCCACAAGGGGGCGCCCTATAGCTTGCCCTCCTCCACCAGTTTGTTCATAGCCGTGCAGATCTTTTGAAGGTGCCCCCAGAACGGGCCCTTGGAGTTGTAGAGCTGGGTCAGGAGCTCTTTGTCGGAGAAGTGGTTGAAAACGTGGTTGATTCTCCCGTGGGATTTGGGGGTGAGGTGTTTGTCCACCAGTTTTAAAAGCATGTCCCGACAGTCGGTGAGTATCTCTGACATCACAGCCTTGTCGAAGGTGAATTCCACCTGGAAAAAACAAAAACAAAAACAGCAGCATTTATTTATCAAACACCCAGCGCCATCTAGTGTCCAGCTACTTCAGATCAAGACCCCTTTTTTTAATATATATATTTTTAAAAGCTTTTTCTAATTGTCCTCAGCTCTTAAACAGTTGCAGAGTTCAAGTTATAAAATGTTACAGCTGACTTGGAATCTGTAGCTGTTTAAGAGTTTGAATGAAAACCTGCAGCCGCGGGGGGTCCCCGGGACCGGGGTTGGGAAACGCTGATCTAAGAGGTGGCACAGTCTCAAAGCGCTCGTGATCTGGGCTTGCTGGCTCCTTCTGAAGCAGGCGTTACCTCGTAGAAGCTGATCGCTGTCATTGCTCCGAAATGCAGCTTCCTCTTGAACTCGTCCGCCAGCTGCAGCTCCTCCGCACTGAACTTGTTGTGTCTGTAGAGGACTCCGATCTTGACCGCCACCTTCACCAGGTCCTTCATGATCTTGTGAGCCTCTCCCCGGTTGCCCGTGTACTCCTTGGACACGCGGTACAGCTCGTCCAGGATCTCGCTGCTCGTGTCGTCCACGAACATGTGGACCATCGACTTGCCGGCCATGCGGCTCAGAATCTTCTTCTGAACCTGCATGGCAACGTCCTTCGAGCTGAAAGCTTCCATGACTAGCTGGGGAGAGTAATTAAACACAGAGAGGTCTGGTGAAGCATAGGGAAGCATTGTAAAGCACAGAGAGGTCTGGTAAAGCATAGGGAAGCATTGTAAAGCACAGAGAGGTCTGGTAAAGCATAGGGAAGCATTGTAAAGCACAGAGAGGTCTGGTAAAGCATAGGGAAGCATTGTAAAGCACAGAGAGGTCTGGTAAAGCATAGGGAAGCATTGTAAAGCACAGAGAGGTCTGGTAAAGCATAGGGAAGCATTGTAAAGCACAGAGAGGTCTGGTAAAGCATAGGGAAGCATTGTAAAGCACAGAGAGGTCTGGTAGGGAAGCATAAAGCACAGAGAGGTCTGGTAAAGGGAAGCATTGTAAAGCACAGAGAGGTCTGGTAAAGCATAGGGAAGCATTGTAAAGCACAGAGAGGTCTGGTAAAGCATAGGGAAGCATTGTAAAGCACAGAGAGGTCTGGTAAAGCATAGGGAAGCATTGTAAAGCACAGAGAGGTCTGGTAAAGCATAGGGAAGCATTGTAAAGCACAGAGAGGTCTGGTAAAGCATAGGGAAGCATTGTAAAGCACAGAGAGGTCTGGTAAAGCATAGGGAAGCATTGTAAAGCACAGAGAGGTCTGGTAAAGCATAGGGAAGCATTGTAAAGCACAGAGAGGTCTGGTAAAGCATAGGGAAGCATTGTAAAGCACAGAGAGGTCTGGTAAAGCATAGGGAAGCATTGTAAAGCACAGAGAGGTCTGGTAAAGCATAGGGAAGCATTGTAAAGCACAGAGAGGTCTGGTAAAGCATAGGGAAGCATTGTAAAGCACAGAGAGGTCTGGTAAAGCATAGGGAAGCATTGTAAAGCACAGAGAGGTCTGGTAAAGCATAGGGAAGCATTGTAAAGCACAGAGAGGTCTGGTAAAGCATATGGTAAAGCATAGGGAAGCATTGTAAAGCACAGAGAGGTCTGGTAAAGCATAGGGAAGCATTGTAAAGCACAGAGAGGTCTGGTAAAGCATAGGGAAGCATTGTAAAGCACAGAGAGGTCTGGTAAAGCATAGGGAAGCATTGTAAAGCACAGAGAGGTCTGGTAAAGCATAAGCATTGTAAAGCACAGAGAGGTCTGGTAAAGCATAGGGAAGCATTGTAAAGCACAGAGAGGTCTGGTAAAGCATAGGGAAGCATTGTAAAGCACAGAGAGGTCTGGTAAAGCATAGGGAAGCATTGTAAAGCACAGAGAGGTCTGGTAAAGCATAGGGAAGCATTGTAAAGCACAGAGAGGTCTGGTAAAGCACAGGGAAGCACAGAGAGTTCTGAGTAACAAGTTCTGGGTTGTAACATAATTGAAAAAAATAAATTTGAAATGCTATTAATATTTTAGCCTGTATTTCGGTCATCAGTTAAAAAATGATTGAAATCATTAAAAAAAAAAAAAAAGCCTTAAAAAATGATCGATTTTGGTTTTCATCAGTGAAACTCGCAAAGACAAATGAAAAGGTTAGCCCAGCTTGTTCTAATGTTGTTCATTCAATTCTACAGCATGTTTGATCCCTGAGATTGATTCGGGCAGTCTGAGCCTCAGTGATTTCTTTTTTTTTGAAGCATCAGCTGGAGGCGGGAGTGCCATTTGTGTAAATGCCAACGCAGTGTAGCACACACACACACCGAACTGCGAATGCACGGAGCCCAGACAAAGCCTTCCACACGCTGAAAGAGTCTAACCTTTCCTGTGCCCTTCGTGCATTGCATCTTCATCTGCCCTTCCACGAGATTCAATATTTACCGCGGGAGCCGCTTCCCCTTTCACTGGCGTTGGGGGTTATATCAGAAATGAACTTGTCGATTGACTGATTTTTCCCCCTGTGTATCGAATCTGATTCAGTCCAATTCTCTTTTAATATTTATTACACCTCGCAAATACTAAACAACACACAGCAGACCCAAAGCCACTGAGAGAAGAAAAACTGCACAGTGTAGATATATACAGTAGATTTTTACACCAGTAACTTTGTAGTGACAAACACATTCATTGATTTCAATAGAAATAAGTGAGGTGTGGTTACCATGGCATCAGAAACCTAGAAGTACCTCCTCTGTTTGTTTTGAAACATGCTTTCACTTGACAAGGGCGTGATAAACACTGCGAGACATGAGGAAGTTGGCTCTGGAGCAAAAAACGTATTATTTATTATTATTATTATTATTTATTATTATTATTATTATATTATAAATAAATAAATAAATAAATGCATAAATGGACACCGCTTGTCTGCAGCTGGCCTTAGCGTGCTGTCTGACCGGAGATGCTTTTGCTGGGGGTGTGACAATAGGACAGGCCCTGGTGTGGGATTTCCAGGGTCAGAGAAGGCCGCAGGCTTTGTTCACTCCAGAGTTCCTTCCCCCAGCACTGTTCCAAACCCGGCTTCCTGTCATTATGTCAATGTGGAAACGCAATTTAAAAAAAGACAAGCGAGAACACCAGCAGACTGCAGAGAGAGATGGTCCTGAGCGTAATGAGAGGCTTGAGAAAGGGGCTCGTTACCAGGAGATTCAATCCCAGCCCCTGACTCGCTGTGTGTGTGACCTTGAGCGAGTCACTTCACCTCCTTGTGCTCCGTCCTTCGGACGAGACGCAAAACAAACGAGGTCCTATTGGAAGAGACTCTGCAGCAGCAGCAGCAGTTGTTGACGATGCAGAGTTCACCCCCCTGGTCTCTGCAAGTCTCTGCTAAATGACTAAATTATAATATTATAACACCCCATCGCTTCTGTAGTTTTGATTTGCTGTGCGTCTGAAATCAAACCACTGGAACTGAAAATCTGAGGAAATTAATTGTCTTGCAAATTAGAGATTGTCTGATTGCATTGATGGCTTCAATAGGCCACCCGCGCAATTCATTTCAAACAGTAAAGAGAAAAGGAACACAGAGCCGCGCACGGTAAAACGCAGGAGACTTTTTAGAAGCTGTTTAAGTTTTTTTGCA
>NC_054587.1:157436-164936 GCF_017654505.1 Polyodon spathula
CTGCACTGTGAGTAACACGCGCTCCCTTCACATCAGCACAGCATGCACTGTGAGTAACACGATCTCGCTTCACAATTCCGACCCGGGATTCCTGAGGAATGGATTTCAGGGTTAGGGTCAGGCTCAGGGGTCAGGGGTCAGGCCTCACCAGAGCTGTTCAATGGCCTGGCTCACTTTCTGCTGCAACACCTTCCGGGCCCTGTCAATCACCTCCACCTCTTTGTGTAGCTCCGCCTCCACAGGGTCTCTCACCAGGTCGTTACCACGGCGACCCTCGCGCAGCATCAGACACTCGATCGCCACATCCAGAGGAAGTGATGTCGCTGCCAGAGCCTTTTCTGTGCTCTCTTTCACCTGTGCAACACAGAGGAGCGCATGGTCACAGCAATAGAAAGCAGGACAAACCCTCTGCTTGATCAGGGGCCCAAGTGCAGGAAGCTGAAATTAATGCTGAGCAGACTTATTATACTCAGAGCCTTGATTTCTGTGTCCACGTCACCCAGACACTTTAGCAAACTGTCCTTCCACTTGGTCACCTCGTCAATCCTGTCAGACAGACGTGTGCAGGTGTCCTGCTCGTCCCATTTACTCTGAGAAACAGAGGAGAGAGAGAGAGAGAGACAGAGACAGAGAGAGAGTGAGTGTCTCTATAAAGTGTACTGCTCTGAGTGTATGGGACAGTCCTGTGTCTGGGGGCATTAACAAGGCACAGGGCTGGTAATAACGGAGATGCACCTTGTTGCTGGTCTCATAGCGCAGTCCGCGTGCCTCCTGGCGGGTACAGTGTGAGCCCCAGCGCTGCCTCTCTGCGTTGCTGGAGATCAGGTGGCTGTTGGTGTGCCAGTCCAACATTGTCAACCTCTGCCCTGGCTTGACTCTCAAAGATGACATCTTCACTCATCTGAAGAAAACAGAGAGAAGGGCTTCTAACTGGAACACTGTGGATGAGTCGTGTCCATGGAAACAAACACTGTGGGGCTTTCAAACAAAGCGCTGTGAGCGGCTGTAGTTTAATACCAGGACTGCTGCCTCATGAGGTTATATTACCAGGCTTCTACTGTTCACTGGACTGCTTTGCACACTGCAGCAAACCTTTCAACGACATACATATACATACATACATATATATATATAGATATATATATATATATATATATATATATATATATATATATATATATATATACAGATAGATAGATAGATAGATAGACACACACACATTGGTAATGCTCTTCTTGAAATAGGTTTTGCTTCCTCGGTTTTCACATACTGTTCCATGGTAAATGCTGTCTAGCTCCTACCTCTGCTCTCTCTCTCTACTGGTCCTGCAGAGTGACGCTGAAAGGAGGGTGACTGTATCTTTTAGCCTAAACTATATTTGCAGAGAGATGACAGAGCCTGCTGTCTGGTGCAATGCACACAGTGATAAATGCACATTCCAAAGAATGCACAGGAGCAAACATTCAATAAGGAATTGCTGTTTTCCAGTAGAACATGATTACTGCAGGTCACTGCAGCCTGATTAAACTGTGTGCGCCTGAAGTTAATTGCGCAGACTTTTCCCAATGAAGACTCGTTAAGAATCTCCAACAGTTGAACGTATCAGCTTGACTGACAGCAGAAACAACTGCTTATTGTTTCCAGATCACTACTGTAGTGCTTACAGGACTCGCTGTGCACCCCAAACAATGCTGCCTGTCTCAAAGCTGTCTCCTTGCTATTTAACGAGCTAGTATTGATTTCATGATGCGCTTTTTCAGATGAGTGCGAAGAATTGAACAGCACCCCCCACCCGACACGCGCTTTATTCTGTGACTTACCCAACGTTCTTATCGCTTGCGATCTTCTCCTCAGTGTTCTAATCACCGCGCTTCCCCAATGTAGTCCATAAAATGACGAGCATGCGCAGTGAGTCGTCCTGATAAATGTAGTTTTTAGCGATAGAGAATGTAGTCCAAAAATGACGAGCAGGTGCAGTTAAATTCTATTAAATTCTGACCTTCACTTTACACATACGAAACTGTACCCCGTGGCCGCCATATTGGCTCAAACTATCCTTAGATTACAAAGGGGAGTCGGTTTGGGTTGAGAGCCGGAATGGAGCCAGTTTCCCAAGTGTGACTAGGATCAATTAAATTCTCATATTGACTTCATACGTAGAAAACGTTACCCGATGGCCGCCATATTGGCTCAAACCCTCCTTAGATTACAAAGGGAATCCGGGTCTGCTTCAGAGCTGCAATGGAGCCAGTTTCCCAAGTGTGACTGGGATCAATTAAATTGTGACATTGACTTCATATATAGGAAACTCTACCCTTTGTCCGCCATCTTGGCTCAAATTCTCCATAGATTACAATTTGGATCCGGCTCCGCTTCAGAGCCGCAATGGAGCCAGTTTTCAAAGTGTGACTGGGATCAATTAAATTCTGACATTGACCTCATACATAGGAAACTGTACCCCATGTCCACCATCTTGGCTCAAATCCTCCCTAGATTACAAAGGGGAGCCAGGCCCATTTCAGAGCCACAATGGAGCCAGTTTCCCAGGTGTGACTGGGATCAATTAAATTCTGCCATTGACTTCATACCTACGAAACTGTACCCCATGGCCGCCATCCTAGCTCAAACCCTCTATAGATTACAATGGGAATCCGGGTCCGCTTCAGAGCTGCAATGGAGCCAGTTTCCTACGTGAGGCTGGGATCAATTAAATTCTGACATTGACCTCATACATAGGAAACTGTACCCCATGTCCACCATCTTGGCTCAAATCCTCCCTAGATTACAAAGGGGAGCCAGGCCCATTTCAGAGCCACAATGGAGCCAGTTTCCCAGGTGTGACTGAGATCAATTAAATTCTGACATTGACTTCATACCTACGAAACTGTACCCCACGTCCGCCATCCTAGCTTAAACCCTCTATAGATTACAATGGGGATCCAGGTCCATTTCAGAGCCGCAATGGAGCCACTTTCCTAAGTGTGACTGAAATCATCTGTGAGCCAAGATGGCGGACATGGGGTACAGTTTCCTATGTGTGAAGTCAATGTCAGAATTTAATTGATCCCAGTCACACTTAGGAAACTGGCTCCATTGCGGCTCTGAAACGGATCCAGCTCCCCATTGTAATTTATGGAGGGTTTCAGACACTGCCTATGAAGCACATAAAGTCCTGAAGAGAAGTGTTAAATGTGTCCCAGTTAATAATTAGACCAATTAAGTAACTGAGTTCGGGGACACACACACAACTAGAAGGCACTGCGCCCCCGCCCCCCTCCCCTCCCCTCCAGGAGCAGAGTTTGACACCCCTGCGGTACAGGGTGAAGGTTTAATCTGAAACACACGGCATGCTTTCAGTGAACACCACAAGCAGTTCTTTTTTTTGTTTGACACCAGCTTTTATTATTGTACAGGGAGGGGGGGGGGGTGTTGCTGCAGCACCAGCCCGGATTAGTTCTTGTACCCACGGCTTGCTCTGCGTCCTCGGGCGCGTTCGAACTTGCGGCCCTTCGATCGGATGTAGGGCCTGTGGATTGAGCAGGGAGGTAAAGGAGGTTAGCACGAGGCAAACAGAAACAAAACACAAGGGGCCCCGCCATACCGAGGGGTTCATTCATACAGGAACGAAACACAAGGGGCCCCGCCATACCGAGGGGCTCATTCATACAGGAACGAAACACAAGGGGCCCCGCCATACCGAGGGGCTCATTCATACAGGAACGAAACACAAGGGGCCCCGCCATACCGAGGGGCTCATTCATACAGGAACGAAACACGAGGGGCCCCGCCACACCGAGGGGTTCATTCATTCAGGAACGAAACACGAGGGGCCCCGCCACACCGAGGGGTTCATTCATTCAGGAACGAAACACGAGGGGCCCCGTCATACCGAGGGGTTCATTTATAGAGAAACCTTGAGGCAGCTCAGTGCTGTTTACACTCCAGTTCTCCAACGATCATCATCGGCTTGCACACCACTCTGCAGCTACAGTTCATGGAGATTCAGGAGTACTGAACAGAGCTGCGAACGCGGCAGTACTGAACAGAGCTGCGAACGCGGCAGTACTGAACAGAGCTGCGAACGCGGCAGTACTGAACAGAGCTGCGAACGCGGCAGTACTGAACAGAGCTGCGAACGCGGCAGTACTGAACAGAGCTGCGAACGCGGCAGTACTGAACAGAGCTGCGAACGCGGCAGTACTGAACAGAGCTGCGAACGCGGCAGTACTGAACAGAGCTGCGAACGCGGCAGTACTGAACAGAGCTGCGAACGCGGCAGTACTGAACAGAGCTGCGAACGCGGCAGTACTGAACAGAGCTGCGAACGCGGCAGTACTGAACAGAGCTGCGAACGCGGCAGTACTGAACAGAGCTGCGAACGCGGCAGTACTGAACAGAGCTGCGAACGCGGCAGTACTGAACAGAGCTGCGAACGCGGCAGTACTGAACAGAGCTGCGAACGCGGCAGTACTGAACAGAGCTGCGAACGCGGCAGTACTGAACAGAGCTGCATTGCTCCGAATGCTACAGTACTTACTTGGTGTGGCTGTGTGGGGTTCCTGGTGCCTTTCCGAAGTGTCTGTACACTTCACGGCCCTTGCGCGGACCTGAGAGACGGACAGAAACAAATTTCAGCGAGGATCTAAACACACTTCAACACTCAACAATGTCTACTGAGGGGAAAAAAACACCCTGCATAACCTGACAGACTGCCTAATGAATGGAGACAGTGTCCCAGTTACTGGCTGCTCTCCCAGGCCTCATTAACGAGGAATTCATGTGACACCAAACAGAGTCTGACACTATGGAGTCTAATCATCGGCCTGGGAGAGGAAACGAATTCAATACCACCGGCTGCAAGTCTGTTTCACGATTAACTAGGTCAAGCAAGGCTTCATAGCTATTCATGTCATACTGGCATTGTTCTGTGTGTAACGAGTACGCAGCCAGTCTCAGCAGGCAATGCACAGCTAGGGCTAAAAGTTTATCACCCAGTCGAATTAAACCTGGCATCTAAAAAGACAAATAACTCGCACATCACAATTCTGACACATTGAAGTGAACTGGTACAGCTTCTACAGCGACTTGCAGTCAGAGGCACTCCCAATGTAAATTAATCTAATTAGTTGATCGTGAATTAACGAGGGAGCACCGCGCAAGCGAGGGCGAGGCTTCGGAAAGCTCCCAATACCTACAGCACAGGAAGTCAGCGCACATCTTCCGAGCAGGACAGTCCCAAATGAAAAGCTCCACCCACAAAACATTAGGGGCTGCTGCGAGTCTGTGTCCCCGTGGCAACAAAAGCACGGAAACACTTTCAAAAGGAAGCAACGCAAATTAAAAAAAATAAATAAATAATCGTTGTGACTTACCCGACAGCAGCACAGTGCCGTGACCTTTGGGGGTTTCCAAGGCCAGCTGGTCAAAGGTCATGATCTGACCTCCAGCCTTCAGGATCCTGTTGCGGGCTCCGTCAGTCACCCTCAGAGCACACACCTGCAGAGAGAGAGAGGGATTGAGAAAGACACTTCAGTTTAAAAGTTCAAAAGCAGCACCACATCCGTGCTACAGCTGTTAACAGGAAGGCAGGCCGGGGCTCCCACACAGCCTCCTCCATGAAGCTAAGCTCTCCCAGGCCTCATTAACGAGGAATTCAAGTGACACCAGCGTTGGAGTCTGACGGTTCTGAGTCTAATCACCGGCCTGGGAGACGAGACGCTGGCTCAGTCATGTGCTGTACACAGGACAGCAAGCTGCCACGCCACTACAGCTATGGGCAGAGGTTTGGCATCGCCTGGAATTGCAGGGTTAGCATCACTTAGATCCTTTATGAACCCTACAGAATGAACGAGGAGTTCATTCTGTAGGGTGATGCAGCCCTACTGGCTATAGCTGCAGATTGTAACTTTACATTATAAAGCGGGTAGATGCTGTAGTCCTACAGGATTCCTAACTACAGCGTAGCGACGCCGTGACTGCACAGGACTGCGAAGCACGGTCTGGTTTTCTGGTATCAAGGGTTTAGAAGTGGCTGGAGCTCCGAATGGTTTCCAGCCTGCTGCAGAGCTTCTGCAGGGCCTTGCCTTCAGTTTGGGGATGTCCTGGATGCGCACGTCGTCTGTGATCGTCCCCACGACGACAGCGGTCTTGTTTTCACGGCCGTCCAGCTTCATCTTACGAATCTGAGAAATCGACAGAGAAAAAAAAAGTCACAGGTTCAGAGCAAGCCATTTCAAACAGCCTCTGCTGTTTCAATGGAGGCCAGCTGCACATTTAACATCAACCAACTCAAAGTAGCATCTAAAAAAGACTTGACAGATAGTATTAAGACTCAAATCTGAAGAGACAGCATCACAGTGAAGGGGTGGGGGAGTCCACAGGATAGGATTTAAATAAAATAGACCAGCCTCAGGGATTCAAATTATTCAACAACTTATCAGAATCTGACAGGGATAACGTTCATCATCGGCTTGCACACGCTGCAGCTACAGTTCATGGAGATTCAGGCTTGTTGCTCAAAAGACAATTAATACAAGCAACACCGTGGCTTGTTAAGCAACAGAATTTTAAAAACAGGTTAAAATGAAAAGCATTCGGGGTCAGTAATACTCAGATGCCAGCTAGCATGGCCAGAGAATCTGGTATCGATTGCACATGGGGGCGCTTACCAGGCGGGACAGGGACAGAGGGGGGCGATTAGTTCGGCTCATGAAGAGTCTCTTCAGGACCACCTTGTTGAAGGAAGCGTTGGAGCGACGGGCAAGGAACCTGTAGAGCTGAGGAGAGACAAGACAGGTCCGCACAGGAGCAAGGACACACAGTGAAGCTTAAAACATTCACACATCTATCTACAGACACATCTCCCAGGCCTCAGGAATTCACAGTCTTCAGCAGCTCACAGTATGACAGGGATAACGTTCATCACTGGCTTGGGGGTTGTGACACTATCCTGTTTAATTCAAGTTCACTTTGTTTCCAGACCCAGCAATCCCTTCAGCACAATACAGACCCGGCCCGACTCGGGTGCATGCTGGCTGAAGGGTCCAAACGCACCACAATGCAAAGCGAGATTGGAGTTACTCCTACCTTGACCAGGAGCCTCAGGTAGATGTCCTGGCTCTTCGGTTCTTTCCGGTGGACCTTGCGGTCTTTGTTGTGTCTGATATCCACTCCCTGAGAAAAACGAGAGGGTTAGGAATCAAGCCCTATTTATAGCAGCTGAAAAAAACCTTGAAAGCAAAGACAGTGGGAAAGATAGAACCAAAACTTAAATTAAAAAGCATCACAAACACACACAAGAGCTGGACTATATTTAAACTGGTTTGCCCGAGTCTTGGCTGTTCCCTAGACTTCTTAAACCTCTAAACCCATAACGTTTCAATTCTACCAGGCTTCAAGGAATTCAAGTGACACCAGCGTTGCAGTCTGACAGTTCCGAGTCTAATCATCGGACTGGGAGACAAACTGGACAGTCAACAGGGGGTTTATACAGCTTGCTTT